>NW_026441810.1:0-145000 GCF_025612915.1 Magallana angulata
TCAGCTGATATCAAGAAAAAGGGGCTGGCCCCTCAAATTTAGTGTTTAAAATATCGTTACCGTTCTAGCGATATATGAGAAAGAAAGTTTTAGGGGCTGATCCCTTATCTCCTTATAGGGGCTGTTTAGCGAAATTTTGAAGGTTGAATATTGTTAAGAACATTAATTTGAACAACTTTTTTTCTGTATTGCATTTCAAAATGTTTTTCCTTTCTGAAATATGGGTGATCGAAATTTTGGACTTTTGGCCCCTAAAAACCCTTAATTACGTAACACATAATAAAATCATTTCATTGCTTGGATACATAACTGTGAGATAAACATATTTGCTTCTATAACCTCTCACAAAATATCTCTCAGTAAAGTGCTACAGATTAAAGACTTTAGAGCCTTTTGGCCCCCTTATTTTAGGAGCCAGCCCCTTTTTCTTGGAATTAAACGAAAGCTCTTATAAAAATAAACTTTTTCTGCTATACAAGTTTTAACGAAATATTTTTGAGAAAAGATATAAACAAAGAAAACCACAAAAAATCATGACTTTTTTTCAATCTCTATTTTCGGGTCCAGGCGAGCTTTTAGGCTCTTTGAGCTAGACATTGATGATTGCCTTTAGACATATCTTCAATCTTTCGTCTATCATCCCTGAAAATTTGAACTTAATATCTTTTACTGTTTAGGAGGAGTTCAATGGACAAGCAGACCCTAAAAAAATCACTAAATCGTCAATATCTCAGAAACGGAAATGACGTCATCAATATTTCCAATAAGGTTCAGATCAACTTCTATTAGATCTGAAACTTTCATAAAAATCGACCAAGCCGTTAACGAGAACTCGCGTGCACAAAATTTGTAAGAAAAAAAAGAAAAAAAAAATAATAAAAGGGAAAAAGAAACAAAGCAAAAACAATAAGGTCTTCCGTTGGAAACGGAAGACCTTAATAACAATAAGAAAAGTGTAAAAGAAACAATAGAATAATAAGCTGAAGACGGAAGACCCTAAATAGGCAAGTAAACAAGTAAATAACAAATTTAATTTTCATTTAGCACTTCCGTTTGCCCGTTTCCTGTCCCGAGACAAAAATCCTTATTTTGACGAGATCTCAAAAATGGTGAAGACTTGTTGGATTATAGCGAGTGCAGCTCGCCGGCGCGCAGCGCCGGCGCGAAGCGAGCTCTACCGACAAGGCGGGTGTGAATAGAAAATTCGGACTAGTTGCACATTCATTCAACGGATTTTTTTGGCGTCAGTAAATCGGACCAGTAATGCATCGTTTTAATCGTCCCAGTAGTTCCCTGTAATCATGGCAATTTTTATCACTTCACACTCTCACGAGAATCAGCAAGACACATTTAGAAAGTAAAAACAATAACGATGTAAGCGACATACAGTCAATGTTACCTCTAAAGTTCACCTCAGTACACTTTCAATCAAAAATAATCGTGTTACGTCACAAACGTTTACACATTGATCCGATATATTTTTTCGGAGTCAGTAAATTTTGACCCACAATTCATAGTACCAATGGTTTCCAACCTCACGTTCCAACATCACGTTCTCCCGAGAATCAAAGTAAAACCTTTGAAAAGCTTATAAGATGTGTAATTTTAAGAACATCATGCTTTTTAAGTAAATAAAACAGTATACTTCGCATACTTTTATTTCTCAGGGGAGTTTTAAAGAGTAAGACGACAACTTAACCAACGTCAGCTTTGACGTCACAATAAGCACTGATAAGGGGAAATTACTCTAATTGAAGTTATTGTAAATCTGCTGAAATGACCAAAATCCTCTTAAAATCTTGCAAAGGCTAAGATAAAGAACAGCTGACGAATAAGGACATTTCTTCAGATACAGGAAACAGTTGTAAATTGCACTAATTTGGATGAATGCTCACAAATATTTTATTCACTATAATTACGGTAATTTCCTGAAACGCCTTTTTTTAAAGGGGTGGGTGGGTGGATGGCAGTCTCATCCAAAAAATCTTTGCAAGCAAAAAGAAAAATAAATAATGAAAATTCTAATCCTTCAGCTTTTTAGCAGTTCAATGCTTTCTTTATTTTCACTTCCATTTATTACATGCGGGGGGGGGGGGACAACACCATGTTCTTTTAACATGATAAGCAAATATTTTCAAGCGTAAATTAAAAAAAAAATTAAACTTTATTTATTTTTTTAAGTGGAGGGGCAAATCCATGGTAAGTCGATTTTCTATGTATAAATAGAAAAAAATGAAAAAAATTTTAGCATGGGGGGAGCTCTATGATGAGTCAAGTTTTATATGTAAGTTTAAGAAAAAATGTCTACTGCAAAAAAAAAGGCGGAAATCAATCAATCAATCATAATCACAATCACTTTAAAAGGGAGATGCAGTGCAATGAATATTTATATATTAAAATCTTTATTATTTAACAACATTGTATCTGAGATTAAACTATTGTTCTACATACAAATAAATAAATTATAACAAATCTTATAAACTATGAATAATGAAAATTTACTGAAAAATAGGTATGTTTTATTTTTTGGCATTCAAATTTCACTTTGTTAATTTTATTTTATTAATTTATTATAATTCATTGTTTAATCACATGCTGTGCTCGCCCCAACGGTCGCACCGTAAAACATATTAGACCTATGTATGTACATGTGTTCACATTATTGCGTTTAATCCGGCGTCACTTCCGGACGTTACAGGAAGTACACCAAATTTTGATTTTTTTAAAATATGTTGGTTATTTAGCAAGGAAGTAACATTTTAGCTATAGAACACAACAGGTCATCTACACATGATAAAAACGCAAAAAGATCTACTTCCGGTTAGACATCTCAAATATCTCAGGTAGCCTTTTTTTTAAACAAAGTACTCACAAGATCTCAGAAACTGTGAGAGATCAAGCCGCAAAACTTTTATGGATAATGGAAATTTGATTGAACATGTGTTTAACGGGTTTCATTTGGCCGTAGGACACTTCCGGTACTCACTCGAAGCGTTTTAGCAATAGAGGTTTATCTTTGACTTTAGAATATTTTTTAACATTTCACTCAAAAAGATGAACAGTAATGTACCGTAGTTAAATGTACTAAAGATATATACTTTTTATTTCTTTAATCACTTCCGTTTGTTTGTTTCCGGTCTCGAGAAAAAAAATTTTCTCAACCTTTTCTCAACGAGATATTATAACTGTAACACAATTAGCTACAACAAATTGTGTTATTATTATTTTCCTTGTTTATTTTTCACTTATCTATTTTACACTTGTCTGCATGGACATTAATTAACACCTGTACAGAGAAGCGCACTTACCCCAGGCACTCGACCAGAGCAGTGTTTGTTCATGCGTACACAGACCATTACCTGGACATCAAACTACAACGCCTCGAGGGATATGGTCACTGACTTTCCTTTCTACGTGGGAGTGATGAATGAACGTACCAACACTTGACGACAACCAAGGACACTTCGACCATGTTGCAGGGATCATAAATGGACATTTAATACCGAATACACCATCTAAGTGGCCGTGGTCACCGACTTCATGGAGCCCTATGACAGAACCATGAGAGTAATGGGTGAATGTCCTTTCATCTTAGTACTTTCATCTGTCAAACACGACACGCAGCATCAACGCTTCGTTGTTTCCTTGGACAATAATATACTCGGACTTGGTCAGGAGAGATCAGTCCTCAAATCACCATCAGTGAGGAAGAGCATACTCTCCAGCCATGCTATACGATCATGGACTGTAGAACAACTTCTCCCGTCAGAGACTGTGTTGTCTGGTGTACTTGTTGCATGGAACGATAACTTTACTTTTACACTAGTATTGGACTTTGTAACCGAGATAACTTTCTTACCTGATTTGTATTTACTTAATCTTTTGCTTCGTAACCTTTTTAAACTTATTTGAACTTAGTACCCTGTTTCCTTTGTGCTGTGTAACATAACTGAAAAAAGCTTGAACATCCAAACTTTGAGGAAAGAGAAAACAACGTATGAAGATCTGGTTTGCTATGTTATAATCGATCCGTCGTAGCTTCCGGTCCTCACCGGAAGCACTTCAAAAATTACATTTTTACGCATTGTATTTCTTTAACACAGAATTGAAATATAAGTATACACGCTTTTATAAGTCATCTATCCAATGATTAATAAACAAAGAAATCACTTCCGGTGAGATATCTCAAATATCTCAGGTAGTCTTTTTATAACAAATATTATTACAGCGAGATCTCATAAACTGAAAGTGACCAAGACACGAAACTTACATGAATGATAGACATTTGATAGAAGATGTGTTTAACCGCTATATCTCAATATCTCAAAACCGGAAGTGATCATCATTCGAAAACACTTCCAACAAGTTTCAGATCAATACCTATCAGATCTCAAAGTTTGACGTAAATCGGTTGAACCATTTCTTAGAAATCGCGTGCACCAAATCGGTAAGAAAAAAAAGAATAACTAGACACGACCTCGTTGTAAGCTAAGAGGAGGTCTTCCGTCCAATTTTAAGAAGAAGATATGACATCATCGAATTTGATTTTCGACAACAAAACATGATATGGAAAAAGGAGTGAAGTACTAATGCTTTATTGTATCATTTTCTATAAGTTTTATTACATTGCTTTTTAAATATGAAAAGATTAAACTTGTTTACATCTAATCCCTAAAAACCCTAATTGGGTAACGAAAGAGAAAATCAATATATTGTTAGGATATATAAACGTATTATATCAATCTAGTTTTAATTACTTTTCACAAAATGGCTCTCATTGAAGGGCTATAGATAATTTTTTTTAGACCTCTTTGATCCCCTAATTTAAGGGACCAGCCCCCTTTTCTTATGATCAAATGAAAGGACATTTTATTTTGAACACATCTTATCAACAAGTGTTTAGAAATTCGTAACCGTTCTGGAGATATATGAGAAGGACGGTTTTAGGGGCCGATCCCTTATCTCCTTATAGAGGCCGTTTGGCGAAAATTTGAAGGTTGCATATTGTTAAGAACATTTTTTGAACAACTTTTCTTCTGTATTAAATTTCAAAATTGTTTCCAACGGAAGGCCTTAATGATAGGAAAATGGAAAACAAAGAATACCAATAAGGTCTTCAGCTGGAAACGGAAAACCTTAATAAGAAAAGTGAAAAAGAAACAATAGAATAATAGAACGGTATTCCGCTGAAGACGGGAGACGCTATTAAAAACATTACAAACACTCTAAGGTCTTCCGTTGGAAACGGAAAATCTTGTTAATAAAAACCTTACAATCATTATAAGGTCTTTCGTTGAAACGGAAGACCTTAAAAATGATATGTACAAATCAAAGTATGAATTGCTAATTAAGTTTCCGTTTGTGACGTTTACCGTATTGTTTTTCTATCAAAGATAGAATAGGGTGTACCATTTTAATTTTAATTTTTATTATTACGGGAATTCGTCTATGATTTTCAAAGAATTCGTAAATTGTTATATGCTAAACCAAAAATGTAATTAAAAAATTGAGGATGTTAGATCCTGCTCTCAAAATTTCTTCAGCTTTTTTCTACAGTATCTTAAAAAAAATGGCACACTTTACCAAAATCGAAACAAAACAATCGGGTTTACATGTTTCTTACGGTTCTTCGGAGCATTTGTACACTTAAAGTGCAATTTCAGATAAATATCTTTTCCTTCTATTATTTTTAACGGAATGAAACATTGCATCAAGTAAATATTTATTATATTTAAAATGAATAAAAAAAAAAAATTATAAAGACAATGTTCACAATATCATTACATAGTTAATATTTCGACCTTTTTGTATTTAAATGAAGTTTTTTTTCAGTCTTAAAAAACACAACATGCCTAAAAAATTAAAACCCTCAAACTGTTTAAAAAAATCAGAGAATAAAACCAAAAGTATGGGTTTATAACATAAATTTTTAGAAATATCTTGAAATAAGCTTATTTTAGGCAATAATTTGAGTTAAAGTTTTCTAGACCTTATAAAATATAAGCTAAATATGCCAATGTATGTCGATTGAAATGTTAAAGATGGTTTGAATAATTTTTCGGAACAAAGTGAAGATATCTCATTCCAAAATCTATCTGAAAGTTTGGTTTCTATTCAAATTTAGGAAGTATGTAATACGATTGAGAAAAATGTTCATTTTTTTCTTGAAAACCTTTCGACACAAAAAGCACCTTACTAGACTCTGTAGATAAATATATTAACCTTAAATAATTAAATCAATTAAGTTTATGTTGAGTAAAATAATAGATTTACAAGTAAAAACTAAAAGATGATGTAGAATTCACAGAATATAGGTTATCTAGTATGGATACCTGAAAAAAGGACCTCTTTAAATAAAGTACCTTTTTTGTAACACTCATCTCTCTGCTTTCTGCACTTCCTACTCTGTACGTGTCTTTTATAATACTGCTGTCTTCTAAAGCTGTTGCAACGGTATTGAAAAAAGAAGATTTCCCTGCGCCGGTTTCGCCAATCATCATGATATTAATAAATGGAACATCCGACGTTGCAGAGTCCAAACAGTCTTTAAAAAGGTTGAGATGTTTAGTAACAACCTATATAATTAGAGAAGCATTCTTTATACGTTTTTATATAATGAATGTTGCAATTAAAAATATCACTGTTTTGAAAGATAAGAAAGAAATGTATGTATGTTGCGTGAAAATAAAAAAAATATTACATCGCCATTTAACTTGACTGGAGAACCACTGGTCACAGAAATTTCTGAAAAATTATATTAGATATGAAGTATAAGCAGTTTTTTTTCTTTATCCTTAAGTACGTTTTAAATTAGAAGAAAAGTATACGGATATATTTTGTGCCAATAAATCGTATCATTCTTGTCTTTATTGTCCTTTTAGGAAAAAAAATATTTTAATTTTTCTATTCTGCTGTTTCTTCACAAAAATATCCATATAATAACAAAATAAGTTGTGTGTTTCAGTGGAATCGTTACAATTCTGGTAAAAATCATTTCCTGATTTTAATATTCACAATGCTTCGGAAAGGCATTCTAAAAAAGCAACCGAAATTTGAGAGTCATTTGTATACCTATAAGCGAGTTACACAGCTTAAAATTCTTTGCTTGTAAACAAATCCTTTGTTTAAATTTTGAACGTTGATGTAAATGTTGCTGTTACAATTTCAAATCTAAAACGAATGTGTTAAACGCTAGGAACTGTTTATCTATGCTTAAAATAAATATATTGAGAGACAAATAAGCTGGAATTTTTTTTACTGGTACATGTTTATTGAACCTACGTAAACAAAAAGAAGGTACGAGCCTTGTTTACATGACAAAGAATTGCACGCCCTGTATCTTGCTTATAACTCTACGAATGACTCTCAAATTATATTTGATCATTAGAAATGCATTTCAAAAGCATTGTAAATAATAAAACATAGAAATAGAGTTTGACCAAAATCGTTAACATGCCCCTTCAATGTCTATATCGTTTTTATTTCTTACCCAAAAGTAATTTCTTGTCCTTTTTTATTGCTTCTTCCAATATTGCTATTCTTTGTTTCTTTTCAAGTTTAATCTCTAAATCACTGATGCTATTCCTGAGCTCTGTTTTTTGCCTAGTATAGGTAAATTATAATTTTATTTTATTATCAGAGGCGCTAGGAAAGAAAACATCCATTGAAACGTTAAAATATCAAACGGAGTAACACGCTAGCTTGTAATTGACACTTTCTTGAAAAAGATTGTCCGTATCTTTTAATCTAAATGTTTCCAGGCAGTTTTTCTAAAAATGGCCTTTATATAATAAAAAAAGAATTTGATTTCAATTTTTAAATACGATTTGTAGCTAGATTTGAATATGTACGACTGCGTGAATAAGAGATAAATTTGCAGATGTTTAAAAAAATCTCCTTTACAAACGGTTGCACATACTTATCAAGCACAATAATGTTTAAAAAGTTTTAGTTGATCAAACACATGACCAAAAAATCCCGGATATGTAGTAAACAGCATTTCACAAGACTAACGTATACCGTGGTTTCATCAATATTCGTTGAGTACCAATTTTCGTGGATCTCGTTAAATTCATCCACGAAATCAAATGTTCATCGAAGTGCAGTTTCTACTAACATTTTGTATTGATAAGTAGATTTTACACGAATATAGATATAGATGTCCTTGAAAGTGTGATTTTTACTTTATGAACGAAAATTGTTACTTTTGAATATTATTGAAACCACAGTATGCGTTATATATATATATATATATATATATATATATATATATATATATATATATATATATATATATATATATATATATATATATATAAACAAAAAATGATAAATATCCAGAATAAAATCACAAATTGATCCTATTAACCGCAAACGTTTTCGCCATTCCTGGCTCTTCAGGCAGTTTTGTACAAATGACTAATATGTAACGTAGTAACGTCAATAAGCAAAAGTTCATTGTGACGTCATAATAACGTTAAAGTAGCGGAAAGTTAGAGTCACAGAGCAAAAAGGCGCTAAAAAAATAATAATCGCAAATATAACAAATGATTCAATTATATCACATGCATATAATAAATTGTTCACTGGGTGCGATTAAGTTTTGGTTTAAATAATTTAATAAAGTGGTCTTCCTTGGCTAAGCGCAGTATTTCATTTTCATTTGGAAGTTTATAAAATGGGAATAGGGTAAATTTTCCCTGGCCGCATTCAGCAAAATGTTCACAGCATGGAGTATTACGAACACTCGGGTCTTTAATCTGTTGCTTGTGGACACGAACACGCGCGTTTAGTTTCCCCGTCTGTCCAATATAAAATTCTTTGCATGTTGGGCAAATAGCACAATAAATAACATTTTCCGATTTACAGTTCATCGACGAATTGGCCCGAATTTCCGTCCCAGATTTTAGTAGAATTGTATTTCCTTCTTCTATGTAGGCACATGTACCACATCTCGGGTCGCCGCATTTTTTCACAGATGGAATTTCCTCCTGCATTGTAAATCGGGCCTTGGTCAATATGTGTTTAAGATTTGGTGCTTGTCGTTGGCTACTGATTATGTCCTCGGATTGTAATAATTTCTTCATATTTTTTGACTGTTCTAATATAGGGTAAAGTCGTTTTGCGTCTGTTAGAATATTTCTGTTCCTTGGATTGTGGGTCACAACAAAAGCAAGTTTCCCGGGATTCAACAATAATTATAAAAGAACCCGACAAAGGAGGCGCAGTAGTTATTATGGATAAACTCCATTATAGAGAAATGGTGTTGAACGAACTAACTAATTCAAGTTTTTATCGTAAATTATCAACAAACGAGGATCGACACACAATGCTGAGAGTGGAGAAACTTATTAAAAAACATGCCGAAAACCTGACTAAAAATGAAATTGATTACTTGACAAACTTTGAGGTAAAATCCAGTAACTTCTATGGATTGCCCAAAATTCACAAATCTAAGGAAATCCAAGACGCGGTAAAAAATTGTGCTGATATATATATTAAAATACCTCAACCAACCGACTTGAAAATTCGTCCTATTGTCGCTGGACCAGCATCAAGCACTCAAAGACTAAGTAACTTACTGGACATTATACTGAAACCTCTTTGTGAATTATTACCTAGTTACGTCAGAGATGATATGGATTTTCTGAACTATATTCCTAAAAGTGTTGATCCTAAAACAATTCTCGTCAGCTTCGATGTTATAAGTCTTTATACTAACATCCCACATACATTAGGACTAGAGGCCATTAATTACTGGATAGACAGACATCCAAACACTCTAAATACTCGGTTCTCAAAAGAATTCATACTTGAAGGACTAAAATTAGTTCTGGAAAATAACCACTTTCACTTTGACGAGGAATTCTTTTTACAAACAAAAGGTACCGCTATGGGGACTAAAGTTGCGCCCACATATGCTACGTTAGTAATGGGGTATTTAGAAAATACACTTTTTGAAAGAACATCAGAAGTGTTTGATGCCGAACTTAGTACCTATATAGGATCCAATTGGAAACGCTATCTTGACGACTGTTTCATTTTCTGGACTAAAGGGGAAGACGACTTAGAGAAATTTCATTCTTTACTAAATACTTTAAATGAATCAATACAATTTACGATGGAGAAGAGTGACAAGGAACTTCCATTTTTAGATCTACGTATTATAAAAAATGGGTCATGTATAACAACGGATTTATACTGTAAGCCCACGGACACACACCAATATCTGGATTTTAGATCATGCCACCCTTCCCACACAAAACGCAATATTCCGTTTAACTTAGCACGGAGAATTTGTACAATTATCACAGACAAAACCTTACGATCTAAACGTCTGGAAGAATTAAAAATATTTCTGCAACGTCAGAGATACCCGAAAAATTTAATCAACGCTGGAGTAAAAAGAGCGACACAAATTCCATTACATGTTCTACGTAATCCTCGCCGGTCTTCTAATAATCGCAACAACGACGGGAAACTTGCTTTTGTTGTGACCCACAATCCAAGGAACAGAAATATTCTAACAGACGCAAAACGACTTTACCCTATATTAGAACAGTCAAAAAATATGAAGAAATTATTACAATCCGAGGACATAATCAGTAGCCAACGACAAGCACCAAATCTTAAACACATATTGACCAAGGCCCGATTTACAATGCAGGAGGAAATTCCATCTGTGAAAAAATGCGGCGACCCGAGATGTGGTACATGTGCCTACATAGAAGAAGGAAATACAATTCTACTAAAATCTGGGATGGAAATTCGGGCCAATTCGTCGATGAACTGTAAATCGGAAAATGTTATTTATTGTGCTATTTGCCCAACATGCAAAGAATTTTATATTGGACAGACGGGGAAACTAAACGCGCGTGTTCGTGTCCACAAGCAACAGATTAAAGACCCGAGTGTTCGTAATACTCCATGCTGTGAACATTTTGCTGAATGCGGCCAGGGAAAATTTACCCTATTCCCGTTTTATAAACTTCCAAATTAAAATGAAATACTGCGCTTAGCCAAGGAAGACCACTTTATTAAATTATTTAAACCAAAACTTAATCGCACCCAGTGAACAATTTATTATATGCATGTGATATAATTGAATCATTTGTTATATTTGCGATTATTATTTTTTTAGCGCCTTTTTGCTCTGTGACTCTAACTTTCCGCTACTTTAACGTTATTATGACGTCACAATGAACTTTTGCTTATTGACGTTACTACGTTACATAATAGTCATTTGTACATAACTGCCTGAAGAGCCAGGAATGGCGAAAACGTTTGCGGTTAATAGGATCAATTTGTGATTTTATTCTGGATATTTATCATTTTTAAATTATTTAAAACTGTGCCGATTTATTTTTTGTTGTATTGGGAAATTATTTTTCATCGGTACACGAATCCAGGATGTCACAAACCCGGTCTAAAACAGTAGCGGAATTTAACGGAATAGAGCGGATTTTGGAAGAAATTTCCGAGAAAATTTCTACTCTTTGTAGTAAGTATGACAATTTTACTACAGCAATTAGGGACATGGAGGAATTAAACCGCATATTCCGTGAAGAAGTCCAAATGTTACTCTCTACAAGAGTAACCGACAGCGATAGAAATGACGTGTTATCTTGCAGCGATAACTACCGGACCAATGTTCAAGAAATAGTGAAACATTGGAGCGAGTTTAATCTTGATAAGGAAACGTACGAAAAGAAGAGAGAACTGCATACAGTGTGATACAAACTTCTTAATCAGCGGAAACAAGCGTATTGGAACGCAATTAAGAATGAAAACCTTGCAGACACGTATGAAAATTGGAAAAACAGAGAACAAACAATATTTCCAAGAAAATTCAGGATCAAATCTATTGATTCAGAAACTACCGAGGAAACTCAAATTAGAGCAAATCTAGCGTTACAGCGTTTTGAAACGGAGATCGCACTGCCTCGATTAAGAGTTCCGAAATTCAAGAACAAATTTGAAAATTGTGATGAAGCTATAGCCGATGAAATAAGCAAAACATGCAGTGGTTTAATTGCGGAAAAACTACAAGAATTGTGGAAATCAGAAATCTCAAGGGAAGAAGCAAAATCACAACAAATCCTGGGGACCAAAAAGGTATGGTTTGATGAATACGAAAAAAACTATGGCAATGAAATAACGAAGGCGTCAAATATTTCAAAGCCAAACAACCGTTCCTTTAAGAATAACTCCACCAGAAAGCAGACATACATCGCCCCCAGAAAAACATTTAACAGATCCAACTCTAGATTTAGATCAAGGACATCTCAACGACAAGAGTCATATGCAAATGCAGAAAAACATGGTAAACAACCACAACGAGGAAACTACCAACACCGACAACCTCACAACCCAGGATCTGTCCAAAGGAGAATTAATGATTTGCCAAACAAACAAAGATTCAATAATGCTAGACCCAGCACGCATGAACGAAGACAAAATGGTGGACAAAATGGTGGACAAAAGCATCATCATACGGATAGCGAAGGGACCAGAAGAGAAAACCAAACACGTAATCCTAATTCCAGTGTGAATTTTTTAGGCCAACGCCGAGCCCAGAGAACACGGAAGAAACAGGTCACGTTCCGTTTCAAAAATTATTGATAAATGAGCCAACGGGTCCTAAAATTATAAATTTATCCGGAAGGGATTTAAATGAGACCGAAATAGGATTATTAAAACATGGCTTGAAATTTACTCCAACTCCTAAAAAGGACAACGTCGACTTAATAGCTGATACGGACGAATTTTGCCGTAAATTGCGCCTAAAGGAATTCTTTCAAAACTCAGCAGATGAGGATGAATCATTTGTTCGTAATAAAAAAGGCTTTAGACCCCCTCATAACAGGGACAAACATCTGGAGGAATACATCACGTGTCTTAAATCATCTGCAATCTCAAACAATGGAGAAACAAAAATAAATAATAATTTACCCGTATCTCAACAAGATGCTATCAACAAATTACAACGGGATTCAACAATAATTATAAAAGAAGCTGACAAAGGAGGCGCAGTAGTTATTATGGATAAACTCCATTATAGAGAAATGGTGTTGAACGAACTAACTAATTCAAGTTTTTATCGTAAATTATCAACAAACGAGGATCGACACACAATGCTGAGAGTGGAGAAACTTATTAAAAAACATGCCGAAAACTTGACTAAAAATGAAATTGATTACTTGACAAACTTTGAGGTAAAATCCAGTTACTTCTATGGATTGCCCAAAATTCACAAATCTAAGGAAATCCAAGACGCGGTAAAAAATTGTGCTGATATATATATTAAAATACCTCAACCAACCGACTTGAAAATTCGTCCTATTGTCGCTGGACCAGCATCAAGCACTCAAAGACTAAGTAACTTACTGGACATTATACTGAAACCTCTTTGTGAATTATTACCTAGTTACGTCAGAGATGATATGGATTTTCTGAACTATATTCCTAAAAGTGTTGATCCTAAAACAATTCTCGTCAGCTTCGATGTTATAAGTCTTTATACTAACATCCCACATACATTAGGACTAGAGGCCATTAATTACTGGATAGACAGACATCCAAACACTCTAAATACTCGGTTCTCAAAAGAATTCATACTTGAAGGACTAAAATTAGTTCTGGAAAATAACCACTTTCACTTTGACGAGGAATTCTTTTTACAAACAAAAGGTACCGCTATGGGGACTAAAGTTGCGCCCACATATGCTACGTTAGTAATGGGGTATTTAGAAAATACACTTTTTGAAAGAACATCAGAAGTGTTTGATGCCGAACTTAGTACCTATATAGGATCCAATTGGAAACGCTATCTTGACGACTGTTTCATTTTCTGGACTAAAGGGGAAGACGACTTAGAGAAATTTCATTCTTTACTAAATACTTTAAATGAATCAATACAATTTACGATGGAAAAGAGTGACAAGGAACTTCCATTTTAGATCTACGTATTATAAAAAAATGGGTCATGTATAACAACGGATTTATACTGTAAGCCCACGGACACACACCAATATCTGGATTTTAGATCATGCCACCCTTCCCACACAAAACGCAATATTCCGTTTAACTTAGCACGGAGAATTTGTACAATTATCACAGACAAAACCTTACGATCTAAACGTCTGGAAGAATTAAAAATATTTCTGCAACGTCAGAGATACCCGAAAAATTTAATCAACGCTGGAGTAAAAAGAGCGACACAAATTCCATTACATGTTCTACGTAATCCTCGCCGGTCTTCTAATAATCGCAACAACGACGGGAAACTTGCTTTTGTTGTGGCCCACAATCCAAGGAACCGAAATATTCTAACAGACGCAAAACGACTTTACCCTATATTAGAACAGTCAAAAAATATGAAGAAATTATTACAATCCGAGGACATAATCAGTAGCCAACGACAAGCACCAAATCTTAAACACATATTGACCAAGGCCCGATTTACAATGCAGGAGGAAATTCCATCTGTGAAAAAATGCGGCGACCCGAGATGTGGTACATGTGCCTACATAGAAGAAGGAAATACAATTCTACTAAAATCTGGAATGGAAATTCGGGCCAATTCGTCGATGAACTGTAAATCGGAAAATGTTATTTATTGTGCTATTTGCCCAACATGCAAAGAATTTTATATTGGACAGACGGGGAAACTAAACGCGCGTGTTCGTGTCCACAAGCAACAGATTAAAGACCCGAGTGTTCGTAATACTCCATGCTGTGAACATTTTGCTGAATGCGGCCAGGGAAAATTTACCCTATTCCCATTTTATAAACTTCCAAATGAAAATGAAATACTGCGCTTAGCCAAGGAAGACCACTTTATTAAATTATTTAAACCAAAACTTAATCGCACCCAGTGAACAATTTATTATATGCATGTGATATAATTGAATCATTTGTTATATTTGCGATTATTATTTTTTTAGCGCCTTTTTGCTCTGTGACTCTAACTTTCCGCTACTTTAACGTTATTATGACGTCACAATGAACTTCTGCTTATTGACGTTACTACGTTACATATAAGTCATTTGTACATAACTGCCTGAAGAGCCAGGAATGGCGAAAACGTTTGCGGTTAATAGGATCAATTTGTGATTTTGTACTGGATATTTATCATTTTTAAATTATTTAAAACTGTGCCGATTTATTTTTTGTTGTATTGGGAAATTATATATATATATATATATATATATATATATATATATATATATATATATATATATATATATATATATATATATATCAAATAAGTCCAAATCAAATAAATTGTTTACTGTTAGTGCTTTCAGCCATGTCGGCTCTTCAGACAGTTATACAAAATTAAAAACGTTGTTTGTAACGTTGTCAATGACGTCGTGTTTTTAAAGTTCATTATGACGCCACAATGTACATCAAGGTAGCGATGGCGTGAACTTTATTAACGCCGTTAAGCAATGCATAGACATATAATACAATACATATAAAAAGTTATATATATGATAAATCTATTTTCGATTAAGTTTCGGGTTAAATATTTTAATAAAATAGTATTCTTTTGTGGTTCGGGCGATTTCATTTGAATTCCACATTTTGTAAAACTGAAATATTTTAAATGTTCCCTTTCCGCTTTAATTTGTTGTTTGTGGACTCTCACTCGGGCGTTGAGCTGGTTAGTCTGGCCAATATAATTTTCTCCACATGTTGGACATGTCGCACAATATATCAAATTGGACGATTTGCAGTTCATTGGGGCATTAGGTTTTAAAATTTGGCCGCTTTTTAATATTATTCCTTCTCCCTCCTGTATAAGGTCACATGTTCCACATCGGGGGTCGCCGCACTTTTTGATGGAAATAGTATTGCTGGACGAGAACTTTGCTTTGGAGAGAATTTTCCTCAGATTCGGCGCTTGTCTTCTGCTGTTTATGATAGATGATTGGTTTAACAGTTTTTTCATATTTTCTGATTGTTCTAATATTGGAAAAAAACGTTTTGCTGATTTAAAAATATTATGGTTACACGGATTATGTGTAGTTACAAACGGAATTTTCTCATCTTGTTTCTCCTCCTTAAGGCGGGTCCTTCTAAATTGTGCTAAAGGAATATCCATAGCCCGGTTAAATCCGTCATTAATAAGTTCCACGGGGTAATTCTGTCGTCTAAGGTGTTGTTTTAACTCTTGAAGGCTTCATTTTGCGAAGTGCGGAAAGGGAACATTTAACATTTAAAATATTTCCGTTTTACAAAATGTGGAATTCAAATGAAATCGCCCGAACCACAAAAGAGGACTATTTTATTAAAATATTTAACCCGAAACTTAATCGAAAATAGATTTATCATATATATAACTTTTTATATGTATTGTATAATATGTCTATGCATTGCTTAACGGTGTTGATAAAGTTCACGCCATCGCTACCTTGATGAACTTTAAAAACACGACGTCATTGACAACGTTACAAACAACGTTTTTAATTTTGTACAACTGTCTGAAGAGCCGACATGGCTGAAAGCGCTAACAGTAAACAATTTATTTGATTTGGACTGTCGCATTCTGTTTTATTTATTTAAGTATATATATATATATATATATATATATATATATATATATATATATATATATACAAGAATGTCTGTGTTCTAAAGAGTACCATGTCTCTATATATGCATTATAATATTTTATAGATTAGGGTAATACAGTCTAAAACACGTATCTACAAATAGTTGAATAGGTATTAAACCTTGTAAATAGTCAAGAGTCTCTGGTTATTCCTAAGTACTTTCTAAATTACTTTTCTTTACCTGACTCAATTAAACACATGAAGACACTAAAAAAGACACATATTTTAGTAAAACCCAGATAGATTGTAATGCGTGTAAAAATATAACATTCTTGTTTCTCAAATGGAGAGAGAAAGAGAGAGTTAATTTGATAATTAAATCTCTCTCTATCTGTCTGTCTCTCTCTCTCTTTCTCTCTCTCTCTCTCTCTCTCTCTCTCTCTCTCTCTCTCTCTCTCTCTCTCTCTCTCTCTCTCTCTCTCTCTCTCAGCTAAACATGAGGCATTATACCGTTCTAACGAATGATCGAATAAACTTTTCAAAATTTTTATTATTTTTTTTTTCAAAAACAATATCAAGAAAAAAATATATTTTGTTTACCCCTGAATCAAATCCGACTGTGACTCAAAATATACAATTGCTCTACAATCATTTTTTTTTTAACAATTTTAATCTAATCCAGAAATTCAAGAAAAATTTGAAAATATTTAATCCGTATATCAATTTCGCAGACTAAACTGATGATTTTTTTTAGCACTGTCGACCTCTCCGGTGGAAGACTTTAGTTTGTATACATTATGTTTTTATTGGGTCTTTCAACTTTTCAGGTGAAATATGTTTTCTTTATGTTTTTTATCTTTATTTTCTCAAGACAACTTTTTTTTATTAATAGACATATTGAAACATTTTTGTATGCAATTGAGAATTCAAAGTTATGGTATCAATTGACCTTGAACTTACGAAGTAACTATCCGTTGTGTATGAACTGTTTGTTATTGCTATTCCTCTGAAACAATAAGTTTCAAGGTATTGAAACTTTTAAAAATGTCTTGAAATCATTTAAAAGCTTCTTTATTTTATTCATACCAAAAGGATTCGAAGCCCATTTTCGCCCCTGAGAGTTTCTTATGTTCTTAAAAAATTACAATTTTTAACAATATGTTGTAGAGACAACAGAACAGTTCGAATCAAAATGGCATTGGGGTCAAGATCCTATATCTTTAATTTAATGAGTTTTTATATCTTTTTTGTTTAAGGAAGTACATAAAAATTGTCATTCATGGATGTAGTAGGACATTTCAAGATATTTCAAAATAAAGCACCTTAGCTCTTTGCCCGAATCGTATATATCGCTAATATTCTAAAACCAAAAGAGATAGAAACTGGCATTTTGACCAATGATTTTAATACGATTAGAGGCTACATGTACCTCAATCTATTCATTACGAAAGGGCCCAGAGTTGATGCCTGGGAATTTATTCATAGTAGATTACATCCTGTGCAAGCGCGGGAATGGAAACTGTACACATTAAATTGATAAAATCTATACTACTATATTAAAATAATAGACTCGAGTTTTTGGGCTTTAATACCGAGATATCGGACGAATACTGTCATTAAGGTCTTCCGTTTCCAACGGAAGACCTTATTGTTATTGCTTTGTTTCTTTTTCTCTTTTATTTTTTTTTTCTTACGCTTTTTTGTACAAGCGATTTCTTGAAAACGGCTTGACTCATTTTCGTGAAAAGAACAAGGGACGTTATTAGCCGTATTTGGCCGCAAAATTTATCATATTTTCAACGTCTTAGTTTTGTTTTTTGATGTGGTGCATTTTACTAAGTTCGATACTGGCTAAATTCTACAGGCACCAAAATGACGTCATTTTTCATTATGACGTCACTAGTGTACGCTGAACATGGAATGATCTCCAAAAATCGTTATAATATATAGAAATATGAATAATCTTTGCTGAAATTAAAACCTTTCACATGCATTAACCACTTTTATATTTAACATACTTATTTTCTGTATCATAACAAATTCATATACTGGAAATGGTGACGGTTAATAACTGTGAACAATGTGAATTTTAGCAAAAAGGATTAGAAAATTGCACAACGCGATCCGACACGGACAGTTACTCGGCGTAACACGCGGTTTTCACCGGTGAAAGAGGGTTTATCTTATAAAAATCTAAAATAATTTTTTGTATAGGCTACGTAAGAGAAGCCAAAAGGAAAAAAGAAATAGAAATTGCAAACGAAAAATAAATACATTGATAAATAAATAAATAGAAAATTACAACACACACACTATTTAGATGTAAACGATTATATAAAATTTTTACAGTGGATTTTTTGTTGAGATCATAACAGAAAATAATCGCCGACATATTGAAAGGATTGGTCAAAGCACTAATAATCTCCTCTTTAAGTAAACAGTTTATGTTTAAGTCCATTTGGATCCGTCATATGTGAACGAAGTAGTTTAACCAATCGTAAAACCAGAACAGACGTTAGACATTATCATATTGTCTTCGTCTTCCGTGATCTTTTCTTACTTTCGACTAGTACCGATGGTCGGCTGATTAAATAGACAAGTTCGCAATTGCTGAATATTCACCTGTAACTTCGTGGGCATTGCTTCAATTTATCGAGGAAAAGGGTTCCGCGCCTGACCGCCGCTTATATATTAACCGATAGCCGGTAAATGTTAAACCTAATCCGTATACGGTTGATCGTAGCCGATTTGTCAAAATCGCCCCAAAGACCAGTTGACCCTCGATCGTCAGTCGGCCGACATTTAAGAAAATCCAATTGTCGATCGACCGAGCGACGACAGACATAAGAACTGTCTTCCGAAGGTCGGAAGATGATTGAGAATTGCTCGATGGACTACTAGTATTGAACGACTGGTTTAACTGAAGAAATCGGCCGCCGACGCAGAAAAAAAAATTGTAACTTGGCCCGATGGACACAAAATTGGTCGGCCGACGAAATATGAATACGACATCGTCCAAGACAACGACTGATGAACTGCCGACTGTTACCCGATTAATCCCATTTTTACCCACCCCCTCCAACAAAAAAGTCCGCCGTTGCTAGTTTTTGGAAAAATGTCTCGGGTTTTACTCTATTCAGCGATATCAAATCTAAAATATTAATGAAAACAATTATACCTTCTCGATAAAAACGATAAATGCAGTTAATTTCAACTTTGGTTCATGATTTTATTATTTTCTCCCTCTCCGTAAAAAATCGAGAAGACCAAAGTTATTTTCTTACACTACATGGACTGATTTCTTTGATATGCCGTGGAGATATATAGTTTAAGCATACGATGTAAGTGCGTAAAATGCGACCAAATGCTTACAAAGTTCTATAGTCTGTCCCAAGATATCTTGGATTCACATTTTGCTTAATTGCTTGATATCTATAAATACCTCAGGGTTCAAATGATGTTCATTCAAAAGTATAAAAAATTTCCAAGATTTCTCAGTCGAAACGCCCCTGTTAACGTATCAGGTTTCAATATAATGCTAAAAAATGTAATGTCTACGGAGATTTTGTATTGCAGCAAGCCCGGATGATAACGTTGAAAAATTGCGCGATGTATTCCGAGTGTATTCCGAATGGAGTAAAGATGTAAACATTCCCCATTATAAATCTCCGTAAGGAATCTGTTTTCGTTCCTGTGAATTTTTCTGAGTGACAGTTGATAATTTGTCAATGAAATTATCTTGGAAATTATCCTTTTCAACTATTACAAGTGCACTTCTTTCACAGGTATGTGTATTTTTTTTTAAAATTGTCCAAATGTGCTGCATAAATATCTTGGGACAGACTATAGAGGATGCATGTTTCTCGACAACAGTCTTGAAAATTGTTGATGCTGTCAGGCTTTAAAGACATCTTACAACCTCCCAAGAGCAACTGTTTATTCACACCATTTACATAAAGGACAACAATTGTCTTTAGACTTCACTGTGTTTTAAACTTTGAACCAAATTAATTTTTTTGTCTCAATCTGAGATCGGGAGCTACGCTACAGTCCTGCAGCTACTTTAGTTTTAAATCCCAAAGCTCATAGAACGTACTTTTCAATATTTTCTTTCTATAAAATTTTTTTATATTTACTAGCATCTATTTTTTTCCCTATAAAACATGCACATGTTTCATACACCGGTATATTGAATATTCTTTAAACGTTATGAGGTGATAATTTCGGTCGGGGCGTGATCAAATCTATCATAAAGCCCGTCGGGCTTTATTGGATTTGATCACGCCCCGACCTAAATTATCACCTCATAATACTCAAAGAATGATATCTTATTACTTATATTCATATAATTTTCAGCAATTGTACGATTAATTATTGGAATATAAATAATCAAACCCCACTTGCGCCCCAATTATACGTCATTTGAATTTATTGGACTGTACAGTACAAAATCGATACGTGTGTTATCACAGGTAAAGACACTGAAAAATGTAAATATTCATTTTTTTAGCGCGCAGAATTAGTGAATCGGTAGATAAAGTGTCTTTCGTGATCTTGTCTAAAATTTTAGACTTCATCTTCATCAAACCACTTAGAAACCTTTTGTTTACAGGCTACATCACTTGTTCCAAGAAACGAGAGAGAGAGAGAGAGAGAGAGAGAGAGAGAGAGAGAGAGAGAGAGAGAGAGAGAGAGAGAATGTGTGATAGACTCAACTTTACGTACATTTAATTTTAAATCACTAATATAAGCTATTTATTTAATCTAGTTGTCATATATTAAATCCTTTAATCAATAAAATAATGCACAATAGCTTATTATGATGAAATTCAACCAAGCAGTTTCAGAGTCCACGTGCTATATATACTCAGCCCGTTAGCTGCAACACATGCTCCTTCCGTGAGTCGACAACAAAAACGTGTCGTTCCTTTGTTTTTCAAGTCCGAAGATAATAGAAGTATGATCAGCAATAACTTAGTCTTACATTGTTTGTTATGTTTGATATGATTCTTACACTGCGAGCGTGAAGTTTAATTTGTATATATTCTATACGTTGAACAGAAATAAACAAACTCTCTCTCTCTCTCTCTCTCTCTCTCTCTCTCTGAATGTATGTTTGTGCATACTAACAGTGACTGAACTACTAATGTCTTATTTGAATAAATTTTATTTCTTCTAGACTCACGGTTTAAACAACGATCTCCACACAATGACTAAACGTTTGTATACGATCTATGACCAGGTTTATAGGTTTTATCTATACAAAGCACACGTAATTAGATTGAAAAGAAAGTGCATTGACCTGTGCTCGTTCTTAATACTTGCTAGAAGTTATAATATATTATTCATCTGTTTAATTAATGAGTTTTCTTGTATATTAATGTACCGGTTGGTAAATGATTTTCTTTGTGAAATTTCCGCATTTATAAAGTTGCTAAATTGTTCTATCTACGCGCGTCTTAAATTACATGTACGTAGTTGTTTGTGTATTAGAAAAAATCAAGAAACTAACAAAGTAAAAGTAAGGTATTAAACAATAAAATGCTTTCTATGGTGATTCATGCGGTAAATGAAGGTGGCGACATTGCAGAAAAAAATTACATTACCCGCGTTCTTTTTCTCTGCATAAAACATGCACATGTTTCATACACCGGTATATTGAATATTCTTTAAACGTTATGAGGTGATAATTTCGGTCGGGGCGTGATCAAATCTATCATAAAGCCCGTCGGGCTTTATTGGATTTGATCACGCCCCGACCTAAATTATCACCTCATAATACTCAAAGAATGATATCTTATTACTTATATTCATATAATTTTCAGCAATTGTACGATTAATTATTGGAATATAAATAATCAAACCCCACTTGCGCCCCAATTATACGTCATTTGAATTTATTGGACTGTACAGTACAAAATCGATACGTGTGTTATCACAGGTAAAGACACTGAAAAATGTAAATATTCATTTTTTTAGCGCGCAGAATTAGTGAATCGGTAGATAAAGTGTCTTTCGTGATCTTGTCTAAAATTTTAGACTTCATCTTCATCAAACCACTTAGAAACCTTTTGTTTACAGGCTACATCACTTGTTCCAAGAAACGAGAGAGAGAGAGAGAGAGAGAGAGAGAGAGAGAGAGAGAGAGAGAGAGAATGTGTGATAGACTCAACTTTACGTACATTTAATTTTAAATCACTAATATAAGCTATTTATTTAATCTAGTTGTCATATATTAAATCCTTTAATCAATAAAATAATGCACAATAGCTTATTATGATGAAATTCAACCAAGCAGTTTCAGAGTCCACGTGCTATATATACTCAGCCCGTTAGCTGCAACACATGCTCCTTCCGTGAGTCGACAACAAAAACGTGTCGTTCCTTTGTTTTTCAAGTCCGAAGATAATAGAAGTATGATCAGCAATAACTTAGTCTTACATTGTTTGTTATGTTTGATATGATTCTTACACTGCGAGCGTGAAGTTTAATTTGTATATATTCTTTACGTTGAACAGAAATAAACAAACTCTCTCTCTCTCTCTCTCTGTCTCTCTCTCTCTCTCTCTCTCTCTCTCTCTCTCTGAATGTATGTTTGTGCATACTAACAGTGACTGAACTACTAATGTCTTATTTGAATAAATTTTATTTCTTCTAGACTCACGGTTTAAACAACGATCTCCACACAATGACTAAACGTTTGTATACGATCTATGACCAGGTTTATAGGTTTTATCTATACAAAGCACACGTAATTAGATTGAAAAGAAAGTGCATTGACCTGTGCTCGTTCTTAATACTTGCTAGAAGTTATAATATATTATTCATCTGTTTAATTAATGAGTTTTCTTGTATATTAATGTACCGGTTGGTAAATGATTTTCTTTGTGAAATTTCCGCATTTATAAAGTTGCTAAATTGTTCTATCTACGCGCGTCTTAAATTACATGTACGTAGTTGTTTGTGTATTAGAAAAAATCAAGAAACTAACAAAGTAAAAGTAAGGTATTAAACAATAAAATGCTTTCTATGGTGATTCATGCGGTAAATGAAGGTGGCGACATTGCAGAAAAAAATTACATTACCCGCGTTCTTTTTCTCTGCATTGATCGCTAATTTATTGTTTATATTTACATCTTTCTAATAACAAATTAATAAATTGGTTGAAAAAAGTCAGAAAAATTAACAAAATTATTGTTACGTACATCAGTACGTTAGGTATAAGAAACAGCCAAATCGTCTCCTATTGGAATTTGATTCTGACATCACCATGATTATTTCGTGTAGTCCGGGATTTTTCTTAGGTTGCTGAAGGTTTCGACCGATCGATAAACTAGTAAGAACTGGATCGTTTATATTTCAGTTCTGTCAATTTCAACAGAGCTATGAATGTACAATCCATTTTCGTAATAAAATAGAGGGAATCATACTTGGTATATATTCATTTTCCTCTACTGGCTTTCGAGTATTTCTCAGCAGTACGGATTCCCTAACTATGTCGGGTTAGTTAATATGAAATTTTTATTCTAAACAAAGGGAATGGAAAGTTTGGAAATAAATACTAATACCAAGAAAAAAATAGAAGAAAAAAAAATAAGAGAAATGTTTGGTTGTGTTAAAATCCAGTTAAGCCTGTCCGTCATGTTTATAACGCCGCGTTAAAGGCTTCGTAAAATGTCGACGTTTCGTTTTAAAAAGCGCCGTGTTTAACGTAAAATGTATCATACTTACACTAGAGTTATATTGATAAATCATATACCATTGAGTTTTGTTTATTCTTGGCTTTTGAAAATGGTAGGTATCATTAGATTTTAAAACACGGCATTTTTTGGCCAATAACGTCCCTTGTTCTTTCAGATCTTGTCGATATTGATAAAAACCTTATATATAATTTTTTTTATATTAATGACATCATTTCTGTTCGGGAGATATTGACATTTTATTGATTTTTAGAGGGTCATTTTGTCCTGCTTTCTCCCTCTAAACGAAAAAAGATATTGAATTTAAATTTTCAGGGATTGTAGACAAAAGATTGTAGATGTGTTTAAAGGCATTTATGGTTGTCTGGCTTCAAAGGCGTCGAAGCTCGCCTTGACCCAAAAATCGAGTTTGAAAAAACGACGTAATTTTTAATGGTTTTCGTTCTTTATCTCCTTTTCTGAAAATATTTTACCATAACATATAGAGCAAATAAAATTTATATTTACAAGAGCTTTCGTTTGATAACAAGCTGGTCCCTCAAATTACGGGCCAAAAGGGCTCTAAAGTCAGGACAAATATTTTAAAAAGCAATATAGAATAAAAGATGCTTAGAATGATGTTTTAAACACTATTCAATCATAAAATTTTCGTTATCTAGCCCCAATAAGGAGATTATGGGTCAGCCCCTAAAATGTCCTATCTTAGATAGCTCTAAAACGGCAAAGAATTTCTAAACACTTGTTGAACAAAATATGTTTAATATCAAAAGAACTTTCGTATGATACCAAGTAAAAGGGGCTTGCCCTTCAATTTAGGGACCAAAAGGTTCTAAAGTCTTTCTTCCATAGCACTTTACTGAAAAATATTTTGTTCTATGTTTAGGAAGCAATAATGTTCATCTCACATTTATTTAACAATATATTATGATTATTTTATCATGTGTTCCGTATTAAGGGGTTTTTAATGGGTTAAGGGGCCAGAAGTACAAAACGTTGATAGCATACCTCAAACAGAACAAATATTTTAAAAAGCATCATTTTGAAAATCAATATAGAATAAAATGCTGAGAATGATGTTTATTACAAAATTTTACCATCAATTGTTTTTGTTGCCCTGATAAGGAGATAAAGTGTCAAATATCAAAGTCAAGGTCATATAACCTTCAGAAAATCGCGCGGAAGACCTCCTCGTTGCTTGCAACGAGATCGTGTCTAGTTTGTTTTATATATTTTAAACATTATTGGCAATTGAAGATTACCAATTTATTTTTATTTTTTCTCAGTCAAGCTTTGCTAATTAATAATCAACGAAAATTCCTTTAAAAATCCGGAAATCATATGGATTATTCGGATTTTACAATCTTGCGCATGCGCATTCATTCACGCTAAATCACGGGAGGCTCTTGAGTTTTTGTTTCCACAATATTACACTTGCATGGATAAACTCAGAAACGATATTACAAATACGTGTAAATTTTCATTGAAAATTTGTCATATATATATATATATATATATATATATATATATATATATATATATATATATATATATATATATATATATATATATATATACAGGGTAAAGTGGCTCGCATAATTTTCATGCGATTTCCTTTTTGCATGAAAATCATGCGCTAATCATGCGAAAATCAGATGAAAAGTTTCTCATGCAAATATCATGCGAATATGTTCGCATGATATTCGCATGAAAAATGTACAATTTTCATGCGAATAATTTTTCGTATGTTTTTTATGCGATTAGATATTTGTGTCATATTCATATAAAATTCATGCAAAATTCACATGAAAATTGCATGTTTTTCATATTAAAATTTAATTATGACAAATCAATTTATAACACTTTAAAAACATTCTATCATTCATATGCTGACATACTAGTGTCTTTTTTTTTTTTAACAAATTTGACATTAAGACAACTAAACAATTTCTACATGTGTTGGAATTAATACATGTATAAATAAAAATTAGAATAGAGTTTACATTTTATCAAAATATAAATGTTTTCAAAACTTTTAAAGTCTTTGTTTATGTAAACATGTAAAACTTTGCCTTTACAATAGTCATTCACACCAACTGAGAGTTATATCTCTCTTCTTAGAAGGTCAGTAAACATTAGATTTTATTACATGTGTAATACTGTGCTGATTGCATTGGTCATTATTTAGGATACATACTTTAAGTCTTATGTTTTTGAGATACAATTTATGAGTTTGCGTGTACCAAACCTGTTGAACGCAGTAAGTGAATTACATATAGGAAAATTTCCAGCTATATATTCAAACATAAAATTAATTATTTCTATGCTAGACAATGAAAATTCACTGAAAATTGTTAACACTGTGAAACAAGTTTTTCATGATTCCAAGTGATATTGCACAGATGACAGTATATTTCAAAAGAATCCAGGCCTTTGTGGTCTCAAGTTTTAGTGTGTACCAATGTTATTGGACTGATGTTGGTGTAATCACTCTGGTGTCTGTATCATGTGCCTTATCTTCCTTCTTCTGTAGCATGTCTCTTTATCCCTCTCCATATTTTAATATCTTTGTCAACCTTGTGTATATGCAAAACAAAATATAATTCATAATAAAACATGCAAACAAATGTACATGTATTGAGTACATGTATAACAGCGTAAAAGCACAAGATTTATACACTCAGATAAAATTTTAAAAAACAAAACAATCATAATGTATCTCTGTATTAAAATAACTTACAGTATGTTTTATTGATCAAAAGCAAATGAGACCTCTTTTATCAAATATATGTTAATCCATGTCTGATTTTATATACATGTAATTACAAACTTTAGAAATATTCAAAACGCAAGGCATAAGCATATTTCACCAAATAAATACTTACATGGTATCATCATATGGACAGTTTGTTGTGCATGATTTCCCAAGTGATAAACATGTATGTTATTGTTATAGCCATCATATATACAACATATACTGGAGAGGCATTCACCTATTCTTCTGTCTGTGTAACATTGCTTCGCATCTTAAAACAACCC
The DNA here is from genome assembly GCF_025612915.1 of Magallana angulata. NCBI lineage: Eukaryota > Metazoa > Mollusca > Bivalvia > Ostreida > Ostreidae > Magallana > Magallana angulata. The sequence goes on from NW_026441810.1 coordinate 27,296, forward strand.
TGTAGAAAAAAAAAATAAAATGTTATGAACATTTTCAAACTGCATATATACTCCTATAAATGGATTCACCGTGACAATATGCACAAAAATTATACATGTAGACCGGAATTAGGAGGGGTGAAGGGGATCCAGACCCCCTAAAAAACTCTTTAAATTTAAATTATAAAATTCATAAAAATATGGCTTACTCCCCCTCCAACCTCTCAATCAATCCCCCCCCCCCCCCCCGTCCAAATTCTTTTTTCTGGATCCGCGCTTGAAATCAAATTGCATGCTTGCAACCGCATGTTTAAAATATATATCTGCAGATTTATTTCGTAATCATTACGGTTACACTGTGTTCATTCTTGTTTAAGAAATACACAATAGATAGAAATTTATCCGAAGCTCTTCGGAGAAAATTGACAGACCCTCTTGTCAACCCGAATTTCCCCGTATATTGTATAGTTACATGTAAAGACCTGCATCTAAGTTTAATAATAACAGTAGATTTTTTAGTGTTTAAACACGTATCTGGAAATGTTGGTTAACATATAACATGTAAACATAGAATATGCACACACTTGAAACATCGTAGTTCTAGGGTACCTGCATGTTGACGATCCGCTCCTCTCCTATCCAGGATCACGAACTTTTCAATCGCTGAGTATATAATAGTACGTTAGATCGGGCACATCTTGATGATGTTGATGTAAAGTTTCTGCTGGCTTGCATCACTGATCAGCCAGTGCCGATGTACATAACTTTGCAGCTAGAGAAAATTCAGTCTGTCTGCATATGAGTTATCGCGGGAGATAACTCGAACGGGATTTCGGAAACGAATAAAATGTTTGCAAGGGCTTACAAAAAAGATGCACATCAACCTGTAGCGCTTTAAATTATTAATGATAATTATTCCGATCATATCTAAATTACAAAATCTGATCTGATCTACTGATTTTTGGTATATTGCTCTATGTAAAATCAAGCACCATCCTGACGGTTCTCAGTACCAAAAATTTACGCAATATGTGACGTCAGCGGGAACGAGACTCGAGTACAAAGTGAATGACAGAGGTAAGAAACATAGGCCTAAATGAAATTTTTATGTATTATCGGAAGATCTCTGCTTCCCGTTTTGATAAATAAAAAACATCATTCGAAATTTTTGCTAATTATTATAAAGAATTCGTTACAATTATTTATAACTGCATAATAAAGATGAAGTGTATTGTGATGAACAGAGCTGAGCAAACTTTGCTTATATCCTTAGCGTAATGTTATGGGCTAATGCAATAAAATATCTGATATCTTTTTCATTGAAGCATGACAAAAACATCCCTACACGGATATGGAGTTGGTACTATTTGGATGGAGGTGTGAACATGATGACATGCCTGTTGGCTGTATAAAAGGTGAGGATAAATCAAAGTACTAAATATACTGAGATTCTATAGGCCTACTCGAGCCAATCCAAAGCCTGAAAATTGTTCATTACATAGCTTGTTTTCTTCCAAAAGTCAAAAGAAGAGAAGAAAAGATCCTTCCATATTTTTCCAGAGTGTCTTTCCGCCATTAATAGCAGGTTCGTAATTGAGTAAGCACAACAACCTACATGTACATGTAGTTTTGTGAAGAATTTGTATAGGAGATGTGAAAAATATTAAATAAGAAATCTATTAATGAATATCAAGATTACAATAGCTGTAATACTTATATACTTGATTATATCTAGATATTTATAAGATCAAACAGGAATGAAATCATTTAATAATTATTCAACAATAATATTTGCAGAGAACCTTAAGTTTAAGACTCTTTGGAAAAGATTTTAAAAGCATGACAACCAACAACATTCCGGAAGAATTCATGGATGAAGTGGTAAGTAATACTTCTACTTTTTAAGAAGTGTATGATAATTTGGATCAATGTTTAACATTGAAGCTCATTTAAGAGATTCAGACAACAGGCTTGAGCGAAAAGTTTATGTGTTGATCACTATTGTCTGTCTTAATTCTGTCCCTGGACAGTCTACATCCCTCTGTAAAATTTTGACATTTTCTCCTTCTCTAGAACAGTTGAGCCAATTTTAATCAAACTTGACACAAAACATAATTAGGTGAAGGGGAATTCCAATTTGTTAATTTAACAATGAAAAGTCACACCTTCTTTTAGTGAAATTAGAATGTGTTGTTATTTTTTAAAAAAATCTTAAAAGCCTTTGGTCAGAATAGCTGAAATTTGTATGGAAGCATTTTGAGGTATTGTAGATTCAAATTTGTTCATATACATGTAATGGTTCCTAGGGTTGGGCCACAATAGAAATTGTTTTTGACATTTAGAAATATTTTCCTAAAAGATTGAAACAACAAAAGCGGCTTGATGATTATGTGAGGAAAAATTTGAAAATCCTCTTAATCAAAATGTACAGTACTCTTCAAAGTTGTCCAAATGTTTTGTATTTGGCAGCATAAAGTAGATTTGATAAGTTATGGCTATTGATGCTCAGGTGAGCGATTTGGCTTATGTAATAAACTCACAAACGCACAGAGAAATTCACCTTTTTGGAGCTCCACCTCCGCCCCGGCCGGGGCTTGAACTCACGACCTCTGGAACCCATTCTCCTAGCAGTGAGCGGTCACCGCGCTAACCACTGGGCCATCTAGGCAAGACAAAAATCTTGCTTTCGATGACGAAGGGAAACTAGCGCGCTGGTCGCTCACTACACGGTCGTTTGAGATACAGGTGGAAAGCAGTTAAACGACAATTTGAGAGGATCGGGACAATACACATTGCATAGATATAAACTTATTTATAAGTATTTTTTTTTAAATTAATCATAAATAACCGATCCAATGTATCCATCTGCGACTGCATGACGAATTCGTCCCGTAGACCCGTGCCTTTGGTTACCCCGTTCTGGGAATTTCGTGCTTTGCAAGCTTCTATGCATGAAAACTATAATAGCGCATTCAAGAAACGAATTGATTTATTTTATTTGTTCAACATTTGTCAAATCTTAATTTCTATGTATGCCCTAAATAATTTCCCTGTAAATATACTTACTTTTTCATTTCGTAGTTTATTTGCAAAATGTCTTAATTTATGAGCATAGATTCAAAAGGATTCGTTACCTTAAAGCAGGTATTGTCCCTGAAAGTTTCTTTATTTTATATCCATCCAAAACTATCATATTGCATACTTAATACATTGCAAGTTAAACTACTAGAATCTTGGTGTGGTAATAGGGTTTATTTAATAATAAAAGTTCATTTTTAGAATTTTAAAAAAATATGAATATTAACAAATTTATTCCATCTTGAAATTAACATTGAAGTCTATCGAAAAATATGCAATTCTGAGTATATCTTTATAGTACAAAATATTTTCTTACAAATCTCTTAGTTATAAGATTTTTCACAATGCTAAAAAATTCATTATTTACCGGACATATTTTTAATATTTGAATTTTGTTTAATTTTTGCAAAGAGCAGAAAACTATTTAAAAAGTACCACGTTTTAAAAGTTCATTTAATCAACTGCATATATAATCCCGAGTTTGGTTTGTGTCGACCTTATATAATTCTAAAATAGATATTCAATATAGTTCATATCGATCCAAATTGTTAAATTCACCTCAGTTATGAGTGTATTACCTTAAAAACAAATACAACTTTTGAGCTTTACAACGTATGGCCATCTGGCCACCGTAAGTTGAAAATTTCTTAAATATCTTAAATATCCAATGTCAAGCTTAAACAAAATATTTACATACTAATTTGCATACTTAATCTTGTGACATTTTTGTGACGTTACGTAGCAAACATAAATTAATTCTGCTGAAACAAAAATATTTCAAACATGAAAAATAATGAGGTGTAGAATCACCTAGAACAACTACTCTACTGGTTATTAGATCTCTCCACCTTCCAGGTGAAATACCTTTTACAATCATAATGTTTTGAGTATTTAAACCTTTTAGTTGAAAAACCTTTTGCATTCCTTTTATTTATTATTACGATTATTACATGTGTATTATTATAATTATTACCCTTTGTATCTTTTTTCCAGGAACAACTTTTCTATATCTAGAGATATTGAAACTATTTTTCATTATGTAATTGATGTCTAAAAGTTATGATACTAAATGGCCCTTTGCTAAATAACCCCCACAACGTTATTGTGAATAAAAAGCTAGAGATCGCTACTTCCGTTAGATGTTGAGACTTGATACTTTTATTAATGTGTTAAATTTACTTAGAGGCTTCTTCAATCAATTCATACCAGAAGGGCCCGTTGTCCCCTTTTAGCAGTTAGTGGTCATGGACGTTTAAAATATTAAAAAAAACCACTTACAACTTTTTAACCGTACCTGGACATCGGACTACATGATATTGAAGCGTCTACCATGGCCGATAAAAATGGTTAAGGTTTTTTAAAAATATGTGTATTAATGAGTTTTTTTTAAAAAATTCTTTTGTTTATGAAGGTAACTTTTTCATGGATGTAGACGGACTTGTCAAGACATTTCAAAATATAACCCTTCTGTCCCTACATTAAAACAAGTATAGAGTAGAGAGAACTTTACATAATGTTTGTTATCGCTTCTCCTCATACACTGCTACAGGTAGAGATTTGGGTCCTAGGTCGTCCATCCGATTTTTTTTCAGACTAAGAGCTACAGACCTGCAGTTAAAGATCGTCAAACTCTTATTGATTATGTCAATTTGTTTTGTCTCAAAGAATCATTTTTTAATCAATTTTTTAATCAATAAAGTTTTACCTTAAAAAAAGAAAGAAATCGGAAACAATTTTCAGCAAATGTTAGCATTTTACAATTTTATGGTCTAATAAAATTTCAAGAAACAACTCTTCATTGCTTTATCCGAAATACTGCATGAAAAAAAATTTGCATCGCATTTTTTAAATTACAAAAGGATATTCAAAATGACGCTAACAAACAGGCATAAAGAGAGACTGAATTTTTCTCTTTTTTTACATCAAAAGAAATTCAAGAATAAATCAAAATTGTTATATATTTTTCTTTGCATGCGTTTATGAAAATGTAGATCAGCAAGGGGTTCTTTGTCGTGCAAGCACCTACTTAACAGATTGTTACACGAGTCTACAACGATGACAAATATCGAAAAGGCAATATTGTGGGTGAAGGATGAATGTGTAGTTTATTTTATGAGTTTATTTTGGATGCATGTAATTATATTTATCTGGATCGGTTTTGTTTGTTGGTTTGTTTTGTTAATTAAAGAGGGGAATAAAGAAAATGAGTAATTTCCAGGCACGTAGCATCTTTTTAAAAGGGGGGGGGGCAAATTCATTCAACAAATCTTGACAAGCATGCTACCAAAATGGGGAGGGGGGGGGGGGGGGCAACTCCATGATAATTAAATTTTTTATGTAAATTTTAAAAAATTAGTTGCTCTGAGAAAAAGTGGGGAGGGGACATCTTTATGTCATATAACATGTGAAACCGATTTCATTCCACCCACAAGCTTGAAATGATAAAATAATTTTAATGAAAACATTATAAATAGACGTCATAAGCCCCATATCAAACGACATATAACCACTTATTTCTGCGCGTCTTTTTAATGAATCTATCAACAGCGGCAAATTCTAAAATGTATTTTAAAGGTAATGTTAGCTGCAAGTCTGTAGCCCTTGTATGAAAAATTTCGGATGGTAGTAAATTTTTCCGGGATTCAGATCGAGAGCTTTATATATGCAGCTAAGGTAACTAAGAATGCTTCCAATAACAAAATTTGTTGAGTAATGCAAGGTTTTAAGAAAGCAATACGTTATCTGTTTAAAATATAACACCCCAATACTTCGTCTTACATTCGCTATTTGTAGAACAAGCAAAACCAGTATCAGTCCGACCCTCACCATATACATTGTTCGAATGTAATTGCCCTAGCATTGCATTGCTCTGCATGTACACAATTTCTTTTAAAAATTAAAACACTTTAAGTGTTCATCTATATGGCTATTAATCTATTTGTACACATAACGTACACACGTGATTCAAAATAACCCAGACGGAAAACGGTAAAGAATTCAGTCATTGAGTCTACATTTGATAGAACTTGTAAAAAAAACACATTGCAGGTCTAAATGTTTGTTGATATGTCAATCTATCAATATACAGTTTGATAATTATTTTAGATTGCTAAGGCTACAGCGTATTTGATGAACATTTAACAACATTTTTTCCATGCCACTTTTTTCCATGGAAGATAGCGAGTACAATTATAAAGCATTTATAAAATTTATTTAATTACTTCTTTAGAATTGTGTATGGAATAAATAATTTATAATTGCTGCTGAAGGTTGTTTGGTATTTTCGTTTGTAGATGTTTTGCAAGTAAAAAAAACGTGAAACGTAATATCCCTTATAACCGTAACTTAAAACTAGCGGCTTTGGATTCAAATATTACCGTATACGAATATTAAGTTCACTTTTTAAAACCATCTCCACGATGATAATATTATATCCATCGCAAATCAGTATTTTGTTTTGCTTTAAAAGCAATGTCCTATTGGGAGCAATCCCGCGTTTGTTTAAATTGCAAGGCTGGCGTACATTTGTCATGTCAGTAATACACATTGTGCTTTTTATGACGGCCGTGTATATATATTGTAGAAAAGTTAAATTACCATGCATTGGAACCATTTTATTAACACATCTCCCAGTACTGAAACAATTCAAAATGTTTCTGTTACAATAACACAGTGGGGCGTTTAACATGTATATGTCAAGCTCTACAAGCACATGCACTGTCGTCTAAGCGACGGCCTGAATACAGCTAGCGACTCTCCTACCGATCGGTTACCTGAGTGTCGTAATGCATTAAATATAGAAAGGGGCACAGCTATGAAACAAACAACAAAAATAAGGTCAAAGAGATTCATCATTATGAAATCAAAATGTATATATGAATAAAAACATTTTGGAATTTTAATGTGGAATTATTTTTGTGCGCTGCATGTATCAGTTAGTGCATTACAAGAAGCCCTTTCATAACCTCCTAAACGTGCGCACCCCCTTAAAATGGACCGAACTGACAACGATTATTTCTGCAAATACTGACTATAAATTACGAAAAAATTAAATTGAATACTACGGAAGGATTCAAAATTAATTTCTTTACAACTTTGCTTCAATAGTGCATTAGAAATGATTATTCCTTTACAAGTTATTGACAAGAAATTTTGACGCCTCTAACTCCCTTATTAGAGGGGCCAGCCACTTTTATTGTATACCGAATGAAAGGTCTTGGTAAGACAAAGAACTTTTAAAATACATGTTATAACAAATTTTTATGAGGTAGAAAACTAGCACGGAAAATACGTGAATTATTTTGATTTTTTTTCTTACCTTTGTTTCAAAATCTATACCACTCCTTTTATTTGCATTTAAATAATAAATAAAATATGTCTCGCACAAATTCAATGTATTAGCTTCCAAACCAGCCTATCTTTGAGAATCTGCCAGTCATCGTTAAAGCTGGACAAAAGAAGTCGTTAAATTTTACTAAAAGGGAAATAACTCAAATCCGGATAGGAATTTTCCTCAACTAAAATATGCAACGACAACATCGCGCAGCATGTTATCAGTCCTGAAAATTTCTAAACAATCGGTGAACCAACGAGCGAGATATTAAGGATCAAAGTTGCCGTCTAGAAGGAAAAAAAATAATGAGAAATTTGAAAAATTTTCAGAATAATAGCCCAGCGGAAGACCTTAATAACGATTCATTCAGTTTAACATTAATATTGGTTTTTTTTAAAAATATCAAATATGTATTAATAAAAGTTCTAAATTTAATTGGGCAGTATTGCGTAACAAGTTATATTATCCTCATAAATAAACATAATACGTACTCTTTGTAAAAAGCTGGAAAAAAAAAGAAAAAAGAAATCAAATAAGCCAATTCTATTTAAAAAATACATGGATTACATAAAATCAAAAATCAATTGCTTTAAGTTGTGCTTTAGAGAAACAACTCAAAATTTTAAATAACACGTTACACCAACTACATTCTATTTCATATATGACATTAACAATCCCTAATTGATGTAGTAATTGGTTCAATAGTTCATTTAGCGGGACAATAATGTTTACAGAGGAAAAACAACAAGCCACTAACTGAAAGCGAGGTCTATGATTTAAACTTATGAAAAATAATTTAGATACACCGTATTACTTTAAAAACACAATGAGTTTTTAAAAACAGAAGTCCTCGGATTTGGAACTTTTTGTTTTATTTTTTTTCTTACACAATAGCAGTCCAATATACCGACTTTTATTGCATTGTACCCTTCTTCAAACAAAAATTGTAGCGATTTCGTAAACATATCATATAAGGCAAACGGTGAAAATATTTCCCAACATAATTTTGAATTTGGTAGCCTTCAAACTTTCAAACCTGCCACATTGCTGTATTGATTAAAATGCAAACAATTATATACATATATATATATATATATATATATATATATATATATATATATATATATATATATATATATATATATATATATACTGTAAAACAAGAAAAGTTGGCGCATACGTATTTTAGCGCAAACGCTTGTGCCAGTACATTAGCGCAATTATATTTAAGCGCATGCATCTTTTTTTTTAAAAAGAATACAAAAAATGTTGTTTGATAAACCGGATCTCGCCTAAAATTTAGTTCTGTGTTCACTCAAGCACGTGAGCACAACGACTTTGATTTCTATCTCGCATGCACGGTAAACTGTCGTTGAGAACAATACACTTACTTTTGTGAAAATCGTCAGTAGATAGATATGAAAACTTCATTTATTGGCGATGATGTGTAATTTTTGTTGGTAAACAAATTTGAGTTATCGGACTTTGAATTTAACGTGTCGACTTGGATAACACTAGAAGAGTCCCGAAACTAAAAGTGAAATTGAATGCTACATTTACCGTGAGTTTCGATCACCATGAGAGAATCTTTTTTACAGTAATTTTACGTTTAAAAAAACGCAAAAATAGGTATCGTCTTGTTATCTTTATATCCACTAATCAGAGATCAAAGAAATTATGATCAATCATGTATTGTCAGCGTATACAATCGCCACGCTTAATCACATGTTCACCTCGAGCCGCTAAATGGAAGTGGCATGGGGAGAAGCCCAATTTTCAAGGTGCTAATGAGAGATATTAAAAAGCAATTAAAACTTAATTAATTAATCCATGTTTAGGCACTTATACCCGATAACTCATACCGTTTACATGTGTAATTGTTTAAACAAACAGAACCGACAGCTTCTGAAATTTAAATGAACACTTCTATATAGCCTTAAAAATGGACTGACGTTATTGTTTTGCACCTTGAAGAAATTTAATACATATGGAAAATCGTTGGCGCACTATTAATTTTAGCGCTCAGAGATAGTTGCGCCAAAGGCGCTAAAATTTGTAGTGCGCCATATTTTCTCGTTTTACAGTATATATATATATATATATATATATATATATATATATATATATATATATATATATATATATATATATATATATATATATATATATATATATATATATACATAGTATAAATCCACACACGTAGTATTAAATGAAAAAAATCACAATACCGAAATCAACTCAACTAGTTTCATTTTAAATCATCAGGAGTTTCTGATGATTTAAAATGAAACTAGTTGAGTTTATTTCGGTGTTGTGGGTTTTATATATATATATCACCTAATATATATATATATATATATATATATATATATATATATATATATATATATATATATATATATATATCAAAATGTTCTGCATTTTTATCGATAAAGCAATTTTAAACTTGATCTTTTTTAAATAAATGTGTCTGGCAAAACCATTAAATAATGCAATTATTAATAGTTTTCAAATAACAAAAAGAAATGACACAAAAAAGCAATCTCATCCTTAAAGAGATCATTGAAAAAAAAACCAATTATATCCGATCAACATACATTGAAACCATTTTTTTTCGTAGACTTCCAGTTTCTCTTCCGCATCTTTTATCTTTTTCTTTATGGTTGGAATATCATGTGGTGATATAATCTCCTTACGGCAAGTAAGTAAGTTCTCAGTATTTGAAATTACTCTTTCAGTTATTTTGGAAATATTTCTCTGTAAATTAATAAACATCTAAATGTAAATTTGACTTTGTATCGGTACATGCAATTGAATTCATAAAAAAACCGCGAAAATAACATTTAACTATGTATTGTTGTGGAAAATAAAAAAGTTTAATCTACGAGAATTTAATCAAAATATTTCAAAAATATTCAACAGTACCTCTGCATTGTCCATTGTCTGATGTTCAGTTCAATTGCCAGAGACACTTATCAGCAGTGGGTATCTTCTATCAGATTTAAGCAAAAAGAAACAAAAAACAAACATATCAAAACTTGGATATTCTGCTATTCAAGGGACTTAAACACATAGAAAATAAAAAAGAATTCATCTGATATCGTGGCCTGGTCCCTTTCAACAACACACCTAGAAAAAGTCCTTCAAATTAACGGTAAATTTTTCCGATAATAAAATATGATGATAAATGAACTAATAAGCAAACACATTTTCAGTATGGGGTTAAAAGATGAATATCTAAAACAAAATTAGTACGGTAAGTTACTAAAAAGCCCCGCAAGATTCGAACTTGGGACGTAAGATCACATGCTCGACACTTTATCAACATGGCTAGATAGGAAGTTACTTGTTTTCGTCGATAAATTCCTTTTATTAAAACGATATGTCGTTTCGATCTGCGATCACCCTTTGTGTTACATGTAATATGTTCTTTCACCTCAATGCTACTTTGACAATTGTTTTTGCAAAACATTAGGGTACCTTCCAAAGCAATTGTGCAAGATACGAGAGTATGCAATTTCCTATAAAACCATATTGAGAATACATTTGAATTGGCGTATATATATATATATATATATATATATATATATATATATATATATATATATATATAAAATCCAAAATGAGTAAAAGGTGATATCACACAGTATAAATAATCAAAAAAGAACAAGAAAATGAACAGTTCCAAGGTTTCTATTCACTAGCGCTTTCTGGATTTACATCCTTCTTCAGGTGAATGTACATAAGTTATGAAATTGTTTTCCCTAGAAACGTTTATTATGATGTCATGATATAACGAGAGTCTTTTCAGGGAAGGAATAGATCCATATCGTCATAATACAATATAAAACGTTAAAGTTCGGGAAAACTGAATTAGACACAATTTGATCATAACGACACCAATAAATTTACAAATACAAAGACTGGTTAGAACAAAAATGATTGTATATACAGATATTTAATGTTTGTTGAGTTTTGGGGAAAATAATTTAAGAAAATAGTTCTCTTTCACAAGTCTCATGGCGGTTGAATCGGTTTTAAGTTTATAAAATGGGAATACTTTATAATCTATCTTAGCACATCTGTCAAAATGTTCACTGCATGGGGTGTTTCTGGTACTGGGATCATTGATCTGTTGGCGATGGACGCACATGCGGGCGGTAAGTTGTGTTTCGGTTTGGCCGATGTAATTTTCGCCACAGTGGTTACACGTAATACAGTAAAGCAGATTTTTGGATTTACACGACATATTTTCATAAACATAAAAAGTCTTGCCACATCTATACTACTATATTAAAATAATAGACTCGAATTTTTGGGCTTTAATACCGATTAATAGGAAGAGTACTGTCTTTTGTTTTATATATTCTAAACATCATTGATACTTAAAGATTACCAATTTGTTTTTATCTTTTCTCAATCAAGCCTCGTTTATTAATAATCAATGAAAATTCCACAAAAAATTCCGGAAATCATTAGAATTTTTTTGATTTTACAATTTTGCGCATGCGCATTGCCTTCATGCTTAATCACGGGAGGATCTTTATTTTATGTTTTCACAATATCACATTTGCATGGATAAACTCAGAGACGATAACACAAATGCGTGTTACTGTAAAATTTCATTGAATATTTTTTCTGTTCATCAAAAAAATACGGGAGATAACTCTAACACAGTGCATTTACTATAAAAAAAATCCCGGGAGTTTCGAATGTCAACATGGTGTGTAAAAAACGTTGTTGAAGAAATGTTGAATTCTGCAATTATAGAATTAAACTTTTCAAAGAAAGGTTTTTACAGCTTCAAAATGGTTTGTTATGAACAATTTGACTGTTATGTTCAATGCAACTTTATTAATTTTCTCCAAAATCGTTCTGGAGCAATTCTGCAATTTTCTGTTACGTACCATGATTACGGGTATATTTGTGAAATTAATAGCATTATTGTAGGCTTAAAGCTAGGTAATGCAAATGTCATCAATATACGGTGTGTCGATGTATCTATTATATTACCATGATTACGGGAATATTTGTGAAATTAATAGCATTATTGTAGGCTTAAAGCTAGGTAATGCAAATGTCATCAATATACGGTGTGTCGATGTATCTATTTCGTAAATGTCCGATATCATATGCTATGTCAACCCGTACACGCACGGGTCAAAATCTAGTTTAAAAGAAATAGAATATCCTGTCTTTAGGGAATGACACGTGCCGCACCTGGAATCTCCGCATTTGGAAACAACATATTTTTCTGGTGTTTAATGAAATTTTGCTCTTGTTAATATTTTCTTCAGATTTGGTGGTTGTCTTTGGCTATGGAGTAGGTAAGATTTTTTAATTAGTTGTTGAAGTTCTTGATCCCGCTCAATGATAGAAAAGTTCTTTTTTGCTTCTTGAAATATATCAAAATGTATCAAAATTGTAGGTTGTAACAAAAGGAATTAAAAATGAATCTTTTTCCTTTTTTCTGGTTGTTCTGAGTATATTCTGAGGTATTTTCTTGCTTCTTCTATGGCCGAATCTATTAGTTTTTCGGGATAACTTTGAGCAATTAGATACATTTTCAATTCAATCAATCTTCGATCTTTGGTTTTTTCTTCACTAACAATAGTGCAAATTCTTCTTGATAAATTGTACGGGATATTTCTTTTGGTGTGCGTAGGGTGACAGGAACCAGAAAAAAGGTAAAAGATTCATTTTTAATTCCTTTTGTTTACAGGAGATTCTTTTTCTTTTAAATGTGGCAAGACTTTTTATGTTAATGAAAATATGTCGTGTAAATCCAAAAATCTGCTTTACTGTATTACATGTAACCACTGTGGCGAAAATTACATCGGCCAAACCGGAACACAACTTACCGCGCGCATGCGCGTCCATCGCCAACAGATCAATGATCCCAGTACCAGAAACACCCCATGCAGTGAACATTTTGACAGATGTGCTATAGGAGATATAAAGTATTCCCAATTAATAAACTTGAAACCGATTCAACCGCCATGAGACTTGTGAAAGAGAACTATTTTCTTAAATTATTTTCCCCAAAACTCAACAAACATTAAATATCTGTATATATAATCATCTTTGTTCTAACCAGTCTTTGTATTTGTAAATTTATTAATGTCGTAATGATCATATTGTGTCTAATTCAGTTTTCCCGAACTTTAACGTTTTATATTGTATCATGACGTCATGGATCTATTCCTTCTCTGAAAAGACTCTCGTTACATCATGACGTCATAGTAAACGTTTCTAAGGAAAACAATTTCATAACTTATGTACATTCACCTGAAGAAGGATGTAAATCCAGAAAGCGCTAGTGAATAGAAAATTTGGAACTGTTCATTTTTTTTCTTTTTTGATATTATATATATATATATATATATATATATATATATATATATATATATATATATATATATATATATATATATATATATATATATATGTAGATAAATAAAGCCTTGGTACAGCAAAAAATACTTAAATAAATAAAACAGAATGCGACAGTCCAAATTAAATAAATTGTTTACTGTTAGCGCTTTCAGCCATGTCGGCTCTTCAGACAGTTATACAAAATTAAAAACGTTGTTTGTAACGTTGTCAATGACGTCGTGTTTTTAAAGTTCATTATGACGTCACAATGTACATCAAGGTAGCGATGGCGTGAACTTTATCAACGCCGTTAAGCAATGCATAGACATATAATACAATACATATAGAAATTATATATATGATAAATCTATTTTCGATTAAGTTTCGGGTTAAATATTTTAATAAAATAGTCCTCTTTTGTGGTTCGGGCGATTTCATTTGAATTCCACATTTTGTAAAACGGAAATATTTTAAATGTTCCCTTTCCGCACTTCGCAAAATGTTCCGAACATGGAGTGTTTCTCACTGTTTCGTCCTTTATTTGTTGTTTGTGGACTCTCACTCGGGCGTTGAGCTGGTTAGTCTGGCCAATATAATTTTCTCCACATGTTGGACAAGTCGCACAATATATCAAATTAGACGATTTGCAGTTCATTGGGGCATTAGGTTTTAAAATTTGGCCGCTTTTTAATATTATTCCTTCTCCCTCCTGTATAAGGTCACATGTTCCACATCGGGGGTCGCCGCACTTTTTGATGGAAATAGTATTGCTGGACGAGAACTTTGCTTTGGAGAGAATTTTCCTCAGATTCGGCGCTTGTCGTCTGCTGTTTATGATAGATGATTGGTTTAACAGTTTTTTCATATTTTCTGATTGTTCTAATATTGGAAAAAAACGTTTTGCTGATTTAAAAATATTATGGTTACACTGCAAATCGTCTAATTTGATATATTGTGCGACTTGTCCAACATGTGGAGAAAATTATATTGGCCAGACTAACCAGCTCAACGCCCGAGTGAGAGTCCACAAACAACAAATAAAGGACGAAACAGTGAGAAACACTCCATGTTCGGAACATTTTGCGAAGTGCGGAAAGGGAACATTTAAAATATTTCCGTTTTACAAAATGTGGAATTCAAATGAAATCGCCCGAACCACAAAAGAGGACTATTTTATTAAAATATTTAACCCGAAACTTAATCGAAAATAGATTTATCATATATATAATTTCTATATGTATTGTATTATATGTCTATGCATTGCTTAACGGCGTTGATAAAGTTCACGCCATCGCTACCTTGATGTACATTGTGACGTCATAATGAACTTTAAAAACACGACGTCATTGACAACATTACAAACAACGTTTTTAATTTTGTATAACTGTCTGAAGAGCCGACATGGCTGAAAGCGCTAACAGTAAACAATTTATTTAATTTGGACTGTCGCATTCTGTTTTATTTATTCATTTAAGTATATATATATATAAATATATATATAAATATATATATATATATATATATATATATATATATATATATATATATATATATATATATATATATATATATATATATATATATATATATATTTATATATATATATTTATACACTTTCGTGGTATTTCTTGTTGCAAATGTTTAAATATTAAACAAAAGGCCAATAGGCCTTAACGGTCACCTGAGAAGCATTTAACCCATTTACGGAATTGCCGAGAAGCCTCATATATTTATTTAATTTGGTTTCATTCTGGATAATAAAAATTATAATTTTGTAATGACGACCACCTCACTGCCTGAAATCTTTCAAAAAGAACTATGAAACCTATAATTTTGGCGAAAAAAATTAAAGTTCTGGTCTACAAAGTCATGAATTCAGTTTTTTTTTCAGGTGTGAGAGAGTAAAGAAAATAATTTTTTAATATTATATGTATTAACACCTATGCATCCATTTTGGCCCTGCCCTAGAGTCAAACCCATACTCTGGGGAACATTATATTTAAATGTTTAGTAGATTACTTTTAATAAACATAATTATTAAGTCAGTTTTTCATACAGAATTGTGAGAAAAATGAGGAAGATTTTAAAACAGTATATGCATTAACACTATATTTCCATATTTGTGCCCCCCCCCCCTTTCATGTCCTGAACCCCTTACCCAGAGGCCATGAATTTCACAATTTAGGTAGAGGAGTTATTGGACATCATAACCATGTATTCAGTTTTTTGCCCACATGGTTGGGAGTAAAGAAGGAGATTTTTTAAGATTTAATATATTTTTATTATATGGCCATATTGGCCCGAGCCTAGAGCCTGAACCCCTGACACAGGGGTCATGAATCAACATTTTGGTAGAAGGCTTCGTGGACATTATAATCCGGTATTTAGTATTTAACAATTATAAATGGGAGTAGAGAAGAACATTTTCATGTACATCATGAAATAAGCACTGGTGTAAAATGCGTATTTGATATTTTGGGCATGAAAACTAAAGGGAAAACGTACATGTAATCTGTTAGAAAGAAGTACACCTTTATAATAAATCAATTTTTAAATGAACTGCTCAATATGAATGTCGATCGCAAACAACGTCATGGTTGTACAGGAGTCTTTGCCCTAAGGAGATGTCAGAGATAATAAGTGACAATTAGGCTAGCCCCTATGTTCACAATGGCTTCGATAGGGCCGCAGAGATAAAGGTGAAACGAATATTCCGTTATAAACATTTGTTTAATTATGATATTAATTGTATTAGATTAACGTAATACTCATACTTCCTATTTTTAACGAATTTTAATTATACTTTGATTACGATAAACAAGTGGTAAATTAGGCCCCGCTCATGCACACATGCATCTGTAATGGCGGCCTATACTGAGATGGTGAATGCACAGCTCAATATTCACGGTGTCTTAATGTTCACGGAAAATTGTCTGATCGTGAACATAGTGAAATTAAAGACACCGTAATGTTTTCCACGTCTACAGTATGCTCTTCATTTTTTCATACGATATTTCTTATATTTATAAGAAAGAGAAAACTATGTAGATAAATATTTGAATAAATGCATAAAATATCTAATAAACTATCTCTAGTAATATTAATGGGAATAGGACATTTTATTTTTTTTTCTGAGAAAAATATTTATAAAAAAACAAGACATCTTTACTCTATACATTGTATTTTTCAAACCTATTTGTAAGTTTTTAAATTACTTCAGTACACCAATACAATATCGATTAAAAGGAAATTTCTTGATCGATTCATCAAATACATCGTAAGTACTCGGACGAATTCGCACATTTTTAAACTTTATCATCCGGGGTACTTTCATGTCTTTGCAATGCGAAATCCCCGAAGACTTTCTATCTTTGGTTGTGTATTGAAGTCTGAAGCGGTAGAGGGGGCGTTTCAAAACAGACGACCTGAATTTAAATTTACATTCTTGTGATTGGGTGTAGTTTCTGATCCACACTACTCCTCACGAAGATAAATAAGGTTTTTGAGCTATGTGTGTTAGAGACACTCGTGAATAAACAATATGAAAACCTCGTCGATTGAATCAGAGACGTTTTGCATTTTTATATACGGTTTTATTAAGCTACAATAAAAATCCAGGAAAAAAATCCTGACTTTTAAAAGTACGCTCCAAGTGTTCGTGAGGAGCAATACTGATCAGAAACAATTGGCTTACGAAGAGAGTTTAGCTTGGGCTCAAAAGTATTTACTTGTATGATTATCGAGATA
This sequence comes from Magallana angulata, assembly GCF_025612915.1. NCBI lineage: Eukaryota > Metazoa > Mollusca > Bivalvia > Ostreida > Ostreidae > Magallana > Magallana angulata. The sequence goes on from NW_026441810.1 coordinate 44,811, forward strand.
TTACGCAAAAGCGGTGGAAGCAGAAAGTTGTAGCAGAGTATTAATGTTATACCTTTCCATAACGTTTTCCTAATTAAGTAATTAGTTTTAGTTAATCAGTATTTTTATGTATCATAAACATGTTTAAGGATTGTCTGTGTTAATGGAAACATAGATACATGCATATATTTGATGATCACTACAGTTTTCCTGTTGGATCAAATAATTTTATCTGATATATATATATATATATATATATATACATATATATATATATATATATATATATATATATATATATATATATATATATAAAGATAACAGTGCTTTAATTTTTATGATTCATCTACCACCTTTTAATTGTCTTTACATTTACAGTTAATGATGAAATAAATAAAATTACATATGATAATTTTGCTATTTATTGTAACTAATTCTATTTGATTTTCAATAGTGTTCGATTAAAATACAGATATAGTAAGTTCTTGCGAAGTAATAGAAATCTGTAAGAGACGGTATATTGAATTTTGACAAGCGAAAATACATCAAATTGGTGGAAATTTCGTAAGTAGGCATATTTAGGCCACAAAATTGCTTAAACAATACTATACGATGGAATAAGATAAAAACTATAAGATACTGCCACATCGGTGCAATATCACGTGATATCTATACGGATATTCCTCGTAACATCTTTACTTATAAATTAAGGCATTTTGCACTTAAACTACAAAATACTTGCACCAGAGTACTTGCGTACACCTTTGATATTTTAAGATATGCGTGATGATGTCCGTAAAGTATACTTGAGTTTTAAGTGATAAGTTATCATTGTGAAATTAATAAAAAACCTACTTACTTACTTTTTCGATAAACTCGCTCGAAATTGCAAAAACGAGAGTAAGGTGGTGGACACATTTTGGTGGATCCAAGTTGGGGATGGTTTGCATTAAAATATATGCTTGCAATGAAATAATATTGAATGATTACTCAAAGAGTGACTATATTCACGGTGAGCCTATTTAGCGAATTCAAAGAAGTTATGATTTGACAAATGTTGAATAAATAAAATGAGTAAATTCGTTTCTTCAGTGGGCGATTTTAGTTTTGATATACATTTGCTTGAGAACTTTCCATTACGGGGTAACCAAGAACGCGGATAGACTATTTAACTAAAAATCTAAGACGAATTCACCATGCGGACTGCTATTAATACAAAAGTTGATAAATAAAATGAAACAATTAATGAGATTTTAGTAAGAACTTTCTAGAACGGGGTGTTCAGAAACGGGTTGACTAATTGACATACTGGCGGAAAATGTAGAGCGAGTTAACCATCGGTCAGATACTTTTAATCTGACAACTTTGGTTTAAAATATGCATGCAGATTAATAATAATGCATTATAACCTAGCAAGTTTTAACTTCATACTTTTTTATATCACGACCGATTAGTTGTAAACCTTTGACATTAATTTGTAAACATTAATCAACAGATTATTGTATTCTATGTCTGTAGATAAGTAAAATGGCCCCCTTTTCTCAAGATTGTTTTTCAAAAGGGACTCTTATCGGAAATTCTTATTTGGGAGAGTAATACAAATTATATTGTAAATTGACCAAAAAGAAGCAATTTAAAAAAAGAAATATACAGAATACCCATTCTCTGATTTGAAAGAAATAAAATAAAAGGTTAACTTTTTTCAGTCAGTTGCAACACACAGGATTAAGGTCACGTACATGATATGTTATCCATTTCAGTTTTGATTTTTCACTTTGCCCGCTCCTCTAAATATCCAACATTGAAGTTTTTTATTTCAATTTTAAAGAATAAGATAAGGAAAAAAATCGGACAAAGTATATACTTGTACAAAAATGAAAAAAAATATGGTTCAACATACATGAGCATGTATTAAGCATTATATGATAATAATGTACACGGTGTTAATTCCCGCGCTTGCGCGGGGTACCATCTAATAATATGATATAAAACAACCCTAGCCCGCAGTTTCCAAAATACAAACAAAACAGACCAAGTGAAGGCAAAACATACCAGTTTGATCAAAACCTCTGCTAGAATCCTATGTGTTTTTTTTTATTAAATATTCATTTATCCGGTTCTCGTAAAACCTTTCTGACTTTTATATAGTTTGCACGGAAAATAGAATATTGCTTCAAAACAAAACAAAACATAGGATTCCAGCAGCATTTTTCAACCTAAGCATTAATCAAACTAACAATAAATGTAAAATATCAAATTGAATATATTCGTGATAGTGATGTTCTTGTCGGATTTTTATATTGTAAACAACGACAGAGGAAGAAAGTTATCGATTTGTAACGTGAGTAACTCCCTCGACTTGACAAAAATGGACAACTAAACGTATATGAAAAAATGACAAAAACAAACTGTAAACCATCTCAAAATCCATAAAACGAAATACAAATTCAAAGCAGAGCAACACGGTCCTCTAGAGAGATAGAGTTAGAATAAGATGCCTAAGAGGAGTGACAATTCTCTGCTGACCGGTCACATCCGCCGTATGGTCTTTGTCGTAATCGGGAAAAAACGGAAGAGTCCGTAGATGTTACTATATTTCAAATTTAAATGAATTTAGAAAATTTAAATGAAACTTTCTAGGATAACAGTTGATACTCTTTATGAAATTGTTTAACAAAATCGTGTTTTAAAAGCATTCAGGCTCCAATTTCACAAAAAAAACTTAATTTTTTACCTAAGTTTAATCTCAAATCTTGAGAATTTACTCGGCTGAGATTTTTCTCAAATTGCATTTCACAAATCAAACTTAGTGATTTCTCAGCTGAGTTGAATTTTTTACTTAGCTGAGTCAAGAATGGTCATTGTCACAAGTGGTCCCTTATACCTTCTCTTGTTTTTTTTTTTTTTACTTATTATCAATAAAAACAAACGTCTGCTTATATTTTAAACAGAGAACAATCGGATTAAAATAACAAGAATCATAAAATGTTAATCAGTCATGAAATGTACACTTTGTTATGCTAGGTATAGATGACATATCTACATGATCTTATATATTATATAGTAAACAGAAGAACACATTTAATACATTAAGGTTACCTTAAAATCATTAGAAAGTAGAAACACTGCACAGTTATTCAATTTAACACAAACAAATGAATTAGTTCCCTTTGTTTACATTTTTGTCAAGGGAGATAACTCCACCAAAATTACTATTTCTTAATGAAAAAAATATTTATCAAACCTGGATGAAATATTGCATATACGCTGATCATTGAGTGAAATAGATCTAAGAAATGAACATTACTGACAATATAATACTGTAATAACGATGTTAATGACATATTCATATTTGATATTTGACTTAAGTCTGCTATGGAGGTAACTTAAGTTTTTTCTCAAACTAAGTTAAAAACACGACTAAGATTTTTTTGTGAAATGCAGAGATTTGAGTTTTCTCAAATTTGAGAAAAAACTCAAATATTTGAGAAAAAACTCAGACTTAAGTCTGAGATTTGACTTAATTAAGTTTTTTTTGTGAAATCGGAGCCAGGCAATGCAATTTCATTAAGTTACTTGGCAATGCATCAGTATATTGTAAATTGAGTTTGCAAGAATGTTTTTTTGAGGTTGACATCAGACATACGTTATCATACTGCAATAACAAACTCTTGTCTTAACTAAAAAAATGTAGATAATATCCTGCACAAACAAGGGATTTAATACTTTATAATTTAATTCTGGTTGTAACGCGGCATTTGATATGATAGAAAAATTAAGTTAAATTTGTATAACCTGTTTTACTTTTAAAATATGATATATATAGGATCTCTCATGATTTGCGATGGTATATGATTTTTATCCAACGAGTTGTGTGTATTCTATCCCCGAGCCTTGGCGAGGGGATAGAAAACACTCAACGAGTTGGATAAAAATCATATACCATCGCAAATCATGAGAGATTCTTTTTATCACATGTTTTACCAAGTATTTTGTTAATCCCAACTTTTTCTGTAATAATTGTGATTGTGAGCCGCACAACACATTATTTACAACACGTCAACAACGTTACGCATAGAAAAAAAGTTCCTTGAAGTTTAACAAACAGACATTCATTTTCGAACATTTTTTTTATGAATTCATGACAAATAACTGAAACAACATTAAATGTTTCAAATTTATATCTCAACACCCCTCAACTGAATTAATTATTTACTTTTTCATTCTACGTCAATCAACCGTCTAAACCTACGTAATGATTTACTATGACGTCACGTGGCGTAAGAACACACAGTGGAATATCAAAAAGGACTATATATGATAAGGGCCTAAAATGGCCCCCTAAAATGAACATCATCATTTTACTATCATTCTTTGTTTTCTTAGTACAGATATGTATGTGATGTGTTTACATAATATTCATTTTGGTTCAAGTGCCCATGATTTAGAAATATCTCAGCTATGTTAAGGGCGTCCATACAAAAATAGCGATATTTATCACATAAAATGTTAGTCTTTGAACAATCTTGGTATTCTACTCCAAACATTTGTTAAACAAAGTGATATTTTATCGATTATACAAATTAAATAATTTGTTATCGGATTAGCAATTTTTTAGTCTCTTGGTAAATACCCTGTCACGTGATACTGCTAAAAATAGATGAACCAGGAATAATACGAAAAAATGCAAAGTGCAAGGGCATAACATAAACAAATATAGTAATTTCTGTTTCTTACTTGTAAAATGATCCTTCAAAATTTCGAAAAGTGCTGGGAGCTTAAAATATTCAAGTAAGAACAATTATTAAATTCAATGTAAACAGTGTATGAACAGTAATTTACAGGGATTTCCCGCAATTAACGCTTATTTATATGAAATGCGTAGCGACTTCATACAGCTCCCAGCACTTTTTGATATAATAGGGATACAATGGTAAGACATGGAAATTTTCAATATATTTGATCAAGTGTATGCCCTTGCACTACTGCATTTTATCTGACCCACTTCACTTTCAGCGTCATTTGCGTGAAATTCAAACGCAACACCGACTAAGATCATGATTTTAATTTTCATTCTTAAAATAATTTAACGCTGTGAATTTCACTAAAATAATGTTAAAATGTTGTTTCTGTTCACACCAATCATCATTATAAAATTGTTGAAATTGGAAAAAAAAATAATTTCATCAGTTGCCTTTATTGGGGGGGGGGTGTAAGTGTTGAGTTTGTAATTTACACATTTATGTTTCATAATAATTTATGTTACTATGCTGGTGAATAAATTCTTTTAATGTATAATCAGGTTTACTTGTAATCATAATTGATATTTTAGTACTAATTAAAGAAAGCAAGAAGAAACAATATATCAATATTATCAAGAATTTATTTTGATTATCAACTTCACAAATACTATAGAGATTGCTTTTCTGTGACAAACTGTTCAACAAGACTAGTGTTTTCTGATTTTTAGTATTTTTCAGTCATAATGTGTAATTTATGGAAATTGACAATTCTTCTTGCACACTACATGTTCTTCTACTCTGTCTTTTTGATATTAGGAGGTAGTCCAGTTGATAAGATAACCAATACCTGAAATGATGAATATATATCAATTTCAAATTTCATTTCAATAGATATCAATGCAAATTATTATAATAGGTTACATTAGTATCATTATCAATATGATATTAAAAAGCAACAAACTATGCATGAAGTTGAAGTTAGTGAGTAAAAGAAATATTTATATACACTTGTAGTACCTACTTTTTATCAACATCCCAACAAGTGTTTTCAGTGGACCATCTACTGCCTAAGTAACCCTGAAAATGAATAATGTGTCATAATTAGCAAGCTATTGTGTTAAAGATAACATGAAAATGAAACATTGCTCTATTATTGGGCATATTAATGGCGGTTTCAATTTCAGTGATATTACAACAGGCATAATCAAATGTTTATTTTTTAAAATGTGTGGAAATTCAGTTTGAACACACTTTAATTTTGTCTTAAATAAAATTAATTAGATCTTCATAAAAGAAGGCTGAATAAAATACATGTAACACATTTCGATTTACTTAAACAACATTACAATCTTGTCTATAATCATTCCAGATCCTCACAGTAATCTTTGTAGTGCTAGCACATACAGTGTTTGGCCATTGAGTGGCATTGACTTTTTATTGTGTACTTTAAACATGGAGGAAATGCGATCTAATATTATCGCGATATGAGACCAGTAGAAAGCTACAATGAGCCTCAACGCTCTCTATGATCAAAACTAGCGAAACGCAGAACAATTACTTTGCCTGACTGAGTCACCAAACTGATGTTTGAACACAATATTACATGAAAAACAAATGTAAACAAGTAAACAAAATCTAAGCCGAGGAATTTCACTTCGTTTCCGTTCCATCCAACAATATTAAATAATATAAAACAATATCTAGGGGAAGTACAGATAATTCCTACCTTGTTCAATTGAATCCTATGCCGATTTCTGTCCACGCTGGTTGGAAACGAGTTAAATTCCGAGATATATCACTGGAGTCCACATGTTTATTCTGATCACAGCTGCAAGCGCCGGTGTGACGTAGTCAACCTCGAAACGTCATCAGACGACTTAGGAATTTCATGATTTCACGAGATATAAAGAATAATTTATGATTTTATTTCAGTACAACTTTCTTGAACCATTCAAACCCAATAATTGATCATATTCATTTTGGTAGATGTTTGTTAATTACCGAAATACCCATATCTCGTAAAATCTCATGAATAAGGGGCGGGGCTTATGCAAATTTTTCTAAATCACACGTGGTAGAATTCTTAGACCTTCCTTAACATAGCTGAGATGACATTGTAAAGACAACCTTTTCCCGCCATTTTTGCATTTTTAGCGTAAAACAGCTTGTTTTCAAGCAGTTTTTCCTTCCGAAAACATAGAGCGCATTCTTGAACAAATAAAATATTTTAATCAGAGATGTATCTAGCCAACACTAATAAGTGACAAAAAAATGTTCCTTGTTCAAGCATGCGCTCTATATTTCCCATTCGTAAATAGATAAGAAAAATGTCAATTTTTGGCTGATTTTGATTGAATTATAGAAATGGTGTCACTTCTGACGTCATATACTGCCAGTGAGTGCAAATAAATCAAATAAATAGATGAAAAATATATTTTATATCAACTCTTCTAAAAATTTTGTTAACATTTTATTGTACCCAAAACACTTAAAAAATGGCGAATTATGGGGGCCAAATTTAACTCTTATCATATATAGTTCTTTATCCCATGGGTGATATCCACCGTATATTGGGATAAACATGTGATAAAATGCTTTATTTATATGGCCCTTTTTGTTAAAACTGACTTAAAAAAATGTATACTTAATACATTTTTTTCACACCAAGGAGTGGCTGTATAGTGCATCCTTTCTCTTTTCTAAATTCTGTTCTTTACGTCTTTAAGCCAAATTTTTACTATAGCTATTATTTGAATTGAACATAGATTAATGTGTTAATTAACTTAACGAGGCCGGGTCTAATTTGTTCTGCCGTAGATTTATGGATGAATTTTTTTACATGAATTTCTACTGATAAAATTATTATTTTAAGATTTAAAAATAAAACATCTACCACACCGTTTATTAAGGGGGTCATCTCGAAGTGTGTTAATCTATAACATAGGACCCTATGGGATTTTGCTTGAAATGTATCAATTTTGCACATTTTTTTAAACTTCTGCCCTAGGGATTTCTTTTTCTGTTCTACATATTAAAGTTATTGCTAAAAGGCATCAAATGGTCAAATAAAAAAAAACCGTTTACCTCCTGGTTTGTTCCAGGGGTCTTATCAAAGTTGACTTTTGTATGCCCAATTTCCAAGATTTGTAAGTTAATAGCTATTTTTTTATTTGACAAAGGCGGAAAAGGTGTTCTTTATGGTATTATTAAAACATTCAGACATATTTAAGTAATAAAAAAATATATAACATCACATATTAAGGGTCATTAATATAAAATATAATAAGGTTACTGTCTTGAAATATCTGAATTAAGCTATATTTAGGCGGGTTAAGAAAACGAGGCAGAGGGCTAGGCTTGCTGAACCCTCTTCACGTTTTCGACCCGAGCCCAACAATAGCCTTTACTTCGAGACAACATCTTTATTCTACAATATAACATTTATACTACGCATCAAACAAGTTATTTTCAACAAATTTCGCTGAATATCTGCAGTTGAAACTATTACGCCATGATGTCAACCAAGCAAAAAGATGACGTCACAATACAAATGTAACGCTGCGCGAAAGCGTGTGTACTCGTTATGTACTCGGCCTCGTTAATTCTTAATTTTGTATCTCTTTATAAAGGAAATAAAAGATGAATGAATGAATAAAACCGAGCTGTAGTTGTATAAAGATGTTTGTAATTAAGAATAAAATAATAAAGATAAGTGTAAATATGTTTGCATATCTTAAACTAATTATGTCAGATTCAAGGTAAGTACCCGATGAAAAGCTCGGCTGACACTTTTTTGCTATGACGTTGATTAGTCAACCCGAGTTCTTGCTGACCCCGTCCTAGAAGGTTCTATACATCAAAACTAAAATCGCGCATTCAAGAAACGAATTGAATCATCTTTTTAGTTCAACATTTGCCGAATTTTAATTTTTTATACCCTTAATAAATTCTCAGTAAATATACACACTCTGTACGCAATCACTTCATATTATCTAACTGCAAGCATATATTTTGATGTTAATGTCCACTGACTTGGATTTGCCCGAACGTGACCATAACCTTACTCTTTTTTTCTTTTTCTTTTTTTTTTTTTTTTTTTTGCTATTTTGAGCTGGATTGAAAACAAAAGTAGGTTTTAAATATATTTCTCATTAATTTGTTATAAGGTAAAATTCAATTATGGCTTACGAACATTTACTCTCATGTGATGAAATACTAAAGGTATAAGCAATTACAATCACAATTTCTTTCTTGTTTATATTAAATTTATGTCGCAATCATTTTCTGTGTATTGCGATTAACAAACCAAAGGTGAAAAATACATGCCTTGGGTTTTTAACACCTGTTCAAGACAAAACAACGAAAGAGATGAAATTTGATTTAAACAGGTGTATGTGTATGTTAAACCTTTGCGATGAACATGAACGGAACGCAAAATTTTGAAACTTTTCTCCCTTGGTAACACCTGTGAAGACATCGGAATTTTCTACTTTTAAGGCATATAACTGTGTCTAAATGCTCGACTGTACTAAAAATAACTAGAACTGTCCTAATGGGACTAATACCCCCGCTAGGCTAATTTCAAATGGGACAAATAATTGAATTGAATAATAAAGGTTTGGAACACATACAAAAAAAATATTCTAGAATTGTAAAAAAAAAAAAAGTTTGTTAACAAAAGAACAATTTAAATCAAAATTGTCAGAATTTCACTGTAAATACATATCTATAACAGTAATACATTTACAAATATATGTATTTGATGATATATTTTTTTAATTTAATTGATTTAAAGAAAAACCAACAAAATGACAATAACCCCTCCCTTTGCAGTGAATAGAAATACCGGTAGCCAAGCAATGCTCTTCTGTTGATAAAACTTTCAATATCTTCTAATAAGAGTCTTGACAGATGCAATTAGTTGTTTCAAATTTTCCTCACTTTCTTCTATGGCACAATGGAACTCCATATCAGAAAATTGATCCCATAGGACTATGATTTTCTTTGATGAACTTGTTAAATTTAATAAACTCCCAAAACATTACCATAATTACCATACTATGTAAAAATATGTAAAAAAAAAAAAAAAAGAAAATTTAATATTACAAACAATTCTAAAATTGCCAAAACACTACAATCATATCAGTTATTTTGAATTTCATTTAAACTAATGCCCAATAGGGTCACTTCATCAATTTACTTGACAAATAAATTTAAACAACCTCTAAAAAATAGTTTAACTTCTTTATTAATAATTATATTATTTATTTCCCTATAATGATAGACCTTTTGGTTTACATGAAACAGTTTTAAAATAGCCCCAAAACCATCACCCATTTTACAGATTATCAATTTCCCCTAAACACATGCTCCATCTGAACCATGGCTCAGATAATGGCTCCCTTGGGACAAATGAATTCAGCCACACTTGTCTTTGATGTTCTTATTAGCTCCTAAGAATTTATCATTGACAAACAAAAACTTTGCATTGTCAGTTGATAGAATACTTATAAAAAATAACTTTTTTTTATTAATTAAAGGGTATATGCAATGTCAAACGATTTTTACTACAATAGAAAGATCTAATTAAACTGAGCATGTTCCGAAAATTTCATCGAAATCGGCCGAGTAATAACGGAGATATTCCGATAAAACCCGAATTCTTACCTGAACGGTTTACTGAAACGCGCGCTTTTTTGTATACACAGGCTGTGACGTCACAACGAGGACAGCCATGTTTTGAATAACGGTAAACAGTGAGAGAAAGCGCTGTGATTTTATCGTCTTTACGTGTATTGTGGTGCTTTTTTGTGTAAATATGTGGACACTAAGGATATACGACAGTTTGTAGATATAGTACGTAGCTTTAGATTATTAGTTTAGACAGTGTTTATGAACATTTTGTCATCATGGATGGAGTAAATTCTGGCGGCAAAGGACGAAGGATGTGTGTTGCTGGAGGCTGTAGCAGAAGAAAATCCGATGGTGTGAGCTTACATCAGTTTCCATTCGATCGTCCTGCTATTCTTCGACAGTGGACGGCCTTTGTGCACAACTCCCGGAAAAATTGGAACGGTCCTACGAAAGCATCTGTGCTTTGTTCTGCCCATTTCACGGAGGATTCTTACCCAGCCAAGTATCGCCTAATGGAGTCGGTTGGAGTTCCCGTCCAGCGGAAAGAGTTGGAAAGAGACGCTGTTCCAACTATACAGACTAAACGTCCCCATGGAGATGAAACACCTGTATTGGGAAAACGTAGGGCTGAAGACGACATATCCCCTGCAATCCTGACCAGCACACCCAAGAAGCCAAGGAGAGCTTTTCTCAAGAGGGAATCTCAGCGGGTATATTTACTAATTTAGTTTTATTTTCTTTTTTTATATAGTGACCACAACTTATAATATTGATTATAATATATCTTTTACGTTATTTCTTCATTATATTAATTTATGAAATAATATTTTACACGTGAATTCAGACTTTATAGATAGCTCAATATTGTCTTTCATAGTCAGTAAAATAACGATTTCCTCATTCAGTCATTGTGAATTCAGTCATTACATAGGTTTTTTTTTCATTTTTATGACTGGTTATCTTCATTCTTAAAATTGATTTTAAGATAATTTCTTAATTATGTACAACTTGATTTTTGAACACTTTTTATGTGACTTCAGATTTTGCTGGACTTCGAGATGCAGAAGGAGAGTGCTCTTGCAGAGTCTAATGAGGATCCTTTGCAGACTGATGGAAGTGCAGAAAACTTTTTGTCTCAGATTATAGACCAGGTATATATTTTGTTTTAGAAATAATAAAACATAATTTTTATTGTCTAATAATGAAAATATGAAATTAAAATAGCTTTATTAAACCAAGAGACAAAGAAATGATCACTAATTTTTCTTCGTTTGATTTTAGGTCGCAGATACCCCAACTCCCCCCAAGAAGGAGACCAGATCTGTCGGGTCTCAACTTTCTATGCCAAAACCCCAGAGAAGATCACTTTTCACTCAGACAAAGTGGAAGACTTGTGATAAAGGTATGTTAATTTCTAGATTTTAAAGTAGAATTTTATTACATGATATTTTGACATGTGTCATCTTATTTTATCTGATAAATTGTTTTTCCTTTGTTTAAAATTTCCAGATCTTATTTAATAATGAAAAACAATTTCTCTGAAGTTTGATACCCAGTGGAATAGATGGAAACCACTATTGACTTAGTATTTTCAAAATGATTTCTTTCTCTCTCCCTCTCTTTCTTTCTCTCTTTCTCCTAAAACATGTTGTGTGTATTCAGTTATATAAATTTTATGTTCATGGGTAAGCAAAAAAAAAAAATCTGAATTTTCTCTGACTTTTCTAGGGGTACAAGCTGTTGAAAAGGTGACAACGAGAGAAATAGGAATAAGTTGTAATCTACTACCAGCCCCTCCTTTAGGAGCACAACCCATAAATGTTCCAACACTCGACGAGTCGTTTGCCACTGAGGAAACTGACAGCATCCAGGATGAGGTAGAAGATCCTGATGAATCCTTCCAGTCCATCGAGTCTGATGACACTGACGGAAGTGATCTAGGGTAATCTTTCTCTCTTTTTTTTTGATTTTATTAATGCTTATTTTTAAAAAATTTCTAATAAAGGAATGGTAACATTGAAATATCATTTAAAAAAATTAATCTCAGGCTAGAAAAAGAGATTGTGTGGTACATATTTGGTTTTTTTTATTCCATGCAAATTGTTTGTACTGTGTAATAAGAATGACTTTTTTTTCATAGGAATGATCGTGAAAGAAAGTTTCTTGTTTATGAAGGTCAGCTCATGGACCTATTTGGAAATTGTCCATCATGTGCACAACCAACATATGGGGAAATTCAGCAGATAAAGGGATCATTCATCACTATCACCCAGGATTGTGGATTTTGCGCATTCCAGAGAACTTGGAGCAGTCAACCCTTCATTGGTAGCATTCCTGCTGGAAATTTTGAACTGTCGTGTGCATTGCTGTTCTCGGGATCTTTACCAAGCAAAGCAACCCGGATGTTCCAATTTCTGAACATGGCGTCCATTTCCTACAGAACATTCATGTATCACCAACAGTGTTATCTACATCCAGTAGTGATTGAGGTGTGGAGAGACCAGCAAGCATCGTACATGCAAGAAGCACAGAATTCAGGTCGACATGTTCATCTTGGTGGTGATGGAAGGGCAGACACACCTGGCCATTGTGCAAAATTCGGAAGTTACACCCTAATGGACCTTGAAAAGAACATGGTGGTGGATCTGCAGCTCATACAGGTAAAAAGCAATGAAAGAATAGCTTTATAAGATATGGAACCTACTCTTAAATAAGTGCTTACTCTGCAATTTTAGAGTTGAAACTAAAATATTTGTTCGGAGTATTCAAGCAATTGTATCTTTTTATTAGAGTAATGAGGTTCATGGAAGTTGCAACATGGAGAAGGAAGGACTGATTAGAGGAATCAATTACTTTGAGCAGAATGGAGTTCCAATTGGACAAATCGTCACTGACAGACATCTCCAGGTTGCCAAGTGGCTGCGGGAAAACTTGCCCGAGACAACTCACAATATTGATGTCTGGCACGTTGCCAAAGGTAACCAAAAAAAAAAAAAAATACCATTCATCCTAAAATTAATTTTTTACATCTATTAATTGAAGAGTATTACTCATCTATTGATTGTCATAGAAAATATACAGGTTTTATAATTTTTTCTATGAATATTTGTCAGGTTTGAAAAAGAAGCTCCTGGCTCTCAGTAAAGAAAAGGAGTGCGAGGACCTGAGGGAGAGTTTAGTCAACCATTTGTACTGGGTGCCTTCCTCCACACAAGAAGATGAAGATGATGAGTTGAAATGGGAAAAGTGGACAAGCATAACAAACCACATCCAGAACATACATGATGGTCATGGGGAACAGTTTCAGCAGTGTGAACATGGGGATCTAGACCCAACTACTAGGCGAAAAAGATGGCTTAGACCAGGTTAGATCAACTCATTTGTTTGTATTTACTTTTAATCTTACTATTCACTTGTCACGAAAAAATTTCACTCTGAATTAAGCTAAACAAAGCTAATCAATATTTTATTTCAGGAACAAAGGTGATGGAAAAGTTGGAACTTATAGTGAACAGCCGACAAATGAAGAGAGATATCCCAATGCTTTCACCATCATTTCAAACATCAAGTTTAGAAGCGTACCACTCCATCATAAACCAGTTCGCCCCAAAGATGTACAAGTTTTCATACTTTGGAATGCAGAGTCGGTATGTAAATTTTTTGCACTTTTATAAACATTTGTTAATATTTCCTTTTTTCAAGAAAATTAGTTGATTTATATTCATGTAAACTGGCTTTATGTTTATTGTAGCCTAACACTAGCAGCTCTTCATTATAATGAAAACTCGGAAAAGGCCCAGGCAGCCACCAGAGAAGGGAATCTGCAATACAGCATTGTGTTTCCAAAGCAAAAGAAGGGGGAATTCACCGTAAAGAAAGTCAAGACTCGGAGTACTTATGGTAAATTTAATTAATATAACTTATCATGATATCACAGATATGCACATACATGTTACAATGGTAATTTATTCAGTCAGAGTAAATCAACTTATCATTTCAAAATTCAGATTATGTTGCTGTCCTCATGGACGCTGCAAAAAGCCGGGCCAGGGACACCAAGATGCCACACTGTGATGACGTTGGAGAGGCTCCACCACCACTTTGTGAACAGTTCTTACATCCAGAGAAAGAAGATGCAGTAGATCAGATGCTCACACGTTACTGAAGGAATTAAGCCATGTTGAATCCCTGGTATACACCGTCTTCTGCCGGATATGTGTTGCGGATCTTTTGGACAGCACAGGCAGGAAGTGGTACGCGAACATGCTTCCCCAACCATCCCCAACACCATCTGGCAAGCTGTCTGTACCCGATGTACCGCATGCGCCTGAAAATGTTTTTTATGTTTAAATATTCATCAATGCTTTTCTGATATCATTGTTACTTATTGCAGAGTAGTTTGTTTTTTTTCAAATGATTTTTGATTTTCTCTTACTGAGAAATAAAGATGAAATACTGTTATATATATTAATGAATAGTTATAATCGGGGAAGATATAACATGTTACTATTGCTACATTCATAAATGTATCTAATTAAATTGTTTTCATAAAGCTACTGAGTTTTATGTTATACATTTTCTACCAAATAAGTATACATACTGGTTGGATTCTGGCAAGTTGTCATAATGCTGTCTGTAGTTGTAGTACGCCGTACGCAGACTGGAAGGGTGCAGACACACAGGTTCAAAGCCATTGTGCTCTATGATGCATGGCTTTCCAGGATCCTCCTCCAAAACTGTCATGACTTGAGGGATCTCATGACAGCACACTGACTCCTCAATGGTTGACATTGGAGGGCAGTTACCACATGAGCACCTATAATAGTTGTATCCACATTAATGAGAATAACATGTACATTTAATTACAATTAAAGATGTTTGCCAATTGAGGGCTCAACATAATCTGGATGAGTTACCCTATCTTATTATCAAGATAATTACCGCTTCCGATTGTAAAGGCTAAATTGTTGGTAATTAATGACGAAGTTAGCAAGAAGCCATTTTGAAAATATTTGTATAAATGCAATTGGATATGTACATACCAACGTTATGAAGAAAGAAACTGATAAATATTTAATTAAAAAATATTGTATATGATTAAAAGAATGATTTATTGGCAAAATATATGCGCAACGGGGTTTTTAAACACATACCAATCGGTGTTTCCCAGTCGGTCTTCGTCGGTTGACTCTGGGGAAGATTGCTGGTTAATTTCTTCATCCGAGCTGGCCTCAGGTTCAAACAGATAAGGCTGTGTGCCTAGGGGTACATTGTCTTCCATTTCTTCGAAACTGGACGACCCGGCTTCCATCATAAGGTCTAAACTCTCGCTGCTTTCGTCGCTGTGTTGACTTGTATTCGCCGCCATCGTCCTCGTTGTGACGTCACACAAGCAGAGCCACTATATCGAGTGTTTCGTATTTGGCTTAATTGGATTTCCGGTTCAGGTATAAATAGACGAATTTGAAGCGCTGTAACTCCGTTAATATCGAACGGATTTCGATGCGGTTTTTTTCTATCGTCTTATCTCTTTGAGTGTAACAAAATATAAAAAAACGAGTTTGCATTGCATATACCCTTTAAGACATAAAGACAAAAAACTCCATCTAGATGTATTTATATAAATATATTTTAGAGTGTTTTCTATTAATTAATTAATAAAATCTGTAAGGATTACCTCCCTTACTTTTCAACATTTGTGTACAATATATAGAATAAGGAAAATGAAAACTGTCATAAAATCATTAAATCTTGTCTGATCTTAAAAAAAATTGCAGGTGCACATCTTCAGATGGTGTTCAACATATGTACAAATTTTCAAACTGTTCCATGCAGTAATAAAAAATTCTATAGGGGGGACAAAGTTGTGTCTACAGACAGACGGACAGACGGACAGACGGACAGACGGACGGACAGACAGACGGACAGACGGACAGGGTGAAACCAATATACCCCGCTAAACTTCGTTTGCGGGGGTATAACTATTCAGATACATTTGTATACGAAAGTTCAAATTTCCATTCGAATGAACGGAAACTGCAAAAGATTGAATTGTCCGACGTACATCGGACATAACTCCGTCGAAAATGGCTTGATCGTAACCTAGATATTCTTATGATAACCTGTATACTTAATTTAATTTCAACATGTGCACTGCAACCTTTGCGATGAAAACGAACGGCGAATTTGGAAGTCCAAAATATGATAAATCATGATAAATATGTATATCAAATTTAGTTTCAAAATGTTCAAACCCTCCGAATAAAAATTACCCGCATTTGCTAAAAATGGGATTTTTCTACGTCCAAGGGACACACCTCTGTTAAAAATTGCTCAATCGTACCCGTAATCTAACTTGACTTGTTGTTATTTTAATAATCTTTATATCTAATTTTATTTCACTATATACAACCTCTACAACATTTAATAACTAAATCTTTTGATCCACCACTGATACTCTCATTACACCTGTAAGAGGGTACCTGAGTAGTATTTAAGCTTTATTTATTCCTTAAATTTCATTGGTTAAAACTTTAACCTCCAAAACTTTGACCTAAGACAAAGACATTTGGTCAGCTACTGCCAATCTGGGCTGACTTAAAATTCTGGCTTTGATATAGTTATATTATAAAAGACTGAGCAGAATCCAGATATATGTAAGTACTAACTTTTCACTTCTTATTAACAAGTTGTAAATTAATCATCTCATAATTTATTCTGAGTTATCAAACTAAATTTAATGTATAATGTGTGAAAGATATTAGAGTGAATGTGTTTTTTTAATTACAGTCATACTTCATACTGTAACTCATGCTGTAACAGTAGATTCAGTAATTAAGACTGAAAGCTCTGTTCCATAAACAGGTACTTATTCTTTGTCATAAATATATGCTTAATTCTATACTTTTTACAATAATATATAATTGAAATATGAATGTTCAATACTGATCATGATGATAGAGTTTTATAAAATGCTGTGACAAGGGGAATAACACTGTCTTATATATAGCATTTATAAACCATATATTTTATGACTTGTGAAATCAATTATAAATATTATGTGCATTGGACATGTATGTGAAATTGAATTATATTTATGTATATTTACAGGGCGATTTATTGTGATAGTATAATAAATCGTTATATCAACGAACCCGCAGGTGTCTGTTATACTCATTACATTTGGACCACTGTTACAAAATGGCGCCCACGTTGGGACTGGTTGCCAACATCATCATCATTATCAACTAGGACGCAACTGGAATTTATTTCTCTTCATCAATTCTCATCAAGAAATTCATCTGATCAGCACCATTCATCATGAGGACCTAGCTAGGGTATATTTTCGGTACATGTACCAGTTACAATTCACAGTTTAATTCCGTGTGCACATTATAACATTTGAACTATTTACAGCTAGCTAGCTCCAAATTAATTTACATGTTTGAGCTTTGAATTCTTTTAGGGTTAAACCTACATATTTATTAGTCTGAGATCTCAAAGTTTTTTGTTTTAAATGTAATTATTATTTCATATACGGCCGGTATTAATTTATTGATTATTTTATAAATAGTACTTTAATTCATTTAGTTAGTAATTAGTTTTATAGGGTGTACAGTCAATCATAGTTATAGGAGCAGAGAGAGAGAGAGAAAGAGAAATAGGAATATTTATTAATAATCTTATTTACTAATTTAAAAATTATCTCCCTTTATCAAGCTTTATTCTGTTCTAACATATAGAACATCAGAGTTCATGTAGCTATCTTTGAATACTGACATTGACAGACAAATTGTATAAATAAGGTTTAAAATATAATTATAAATATATAAACCAATCCTTATCTATTTAAAAAAATATTTGGTATACTGTATTATTTTCATGAGTTTTCACAAGTTAGAAAAATTTGAAAGTAACCCTACTCATCTTCAAGGTTTAAAATCAAAACAACCAATTTTGGTGTCTGACAGTAAGGGGTTTACAATAAGAAATAATTATAAAGGTCAATTTCATGGTGTCATGCTGGTGCTAAAACAAAGTTTTTAGTTGACCATATTGAAACTCAAATTGAACCTGCTTTAAGGTACCACAAATATATTGTATTTATTTGTGGTTGGGTACTTGTGATATTACTGAAAAGGCTGGAAAATTCATCAGTTTAAAATGTTCAGACAGTGACCAAGTATTAGACAGTTTAGTTAAAGAATTTCGACGAGCTTATGAAATCATAAGACGGTATAGCCCCTGGGCTACATTAAAAATTAGTGACTGTCCTCTGTTGTCAATCAGCAATTGGAATCAATTTAAAGGTCATAGCAATCCTGAGATTTTCAGAGATGAATACAAACTAGCTACAGAACAGACTGCTTTGCTGAATACTGAAATTCAAAAACTTAACTTGGCTTATTCTCAAAATACTATTAAAATCAGTAGATTTTACTTCAGATCACGTAAAATAAAAGGTAAAAGTTCTCGCCATTCAGTGAATTTAGCAGTTAATTATAATGGAATTCATCCGGGGAATCTGTTGAGTTTAGCTGTTATCAAAGAAGTGTTGGAAGATTTATGCAGAAAGAATGTTATCATATGACTGAATAGATTTTCAGGACATACAGTGTACTTTCCTGAATATATGTACATTTTTTAGGTGTGGTGTAGCATTTTGAGTTTCTGATCAAAAATTTTTGTGCGTCATATACTCCTCAACTAGATTTATACATTACAGCCTTCATTGACCAAGTATTAGTTAGTTGTGTCAATCACATCAGTTAAGAAAAGTCAATTATCATGTTACATGTAACTGACCTAAGTAATGATTAGGTGAGTAAATCTCATCAGCTGTAAAAGGGTCAGTTATTCAGTTTATCATCTCATTTGGTTGTTTTACATTAAATTGTGAAGTATATTATTTCACAGTACGTTTAATCGTTTAATATTCGACTGTGATACCTCTATACCATAACTACTTATATAACGCAGCGCACACCGACTGTAAATATTGTATACTCCGAACTTGCGATTCGTGCGGGTTTTTTTTTATGCGATTATATTATCTAAAGTAGTGTATTCATTGTTTATTTACATTTAGATTGTGTATTCAGTATATTCAAAAGCAAAATGTCTGAAGAGGAGAATGCAAAGAGTGCAGAAAAAGGTAATTACCATTATTATTAATTATTAGAAGAAAACTGTCAAAGAAGAACCAAAGATGTCAGAAGATGAGGTCAAGACAATGGTTAGATATCTCACACAAAATACAAAGTATAAAGTTTTGACAGAGGAAGAATACCATGATTTAACACAGTCTAAAACAGACAAAGATTCCAAAGGTATTCCACGCACCTTAACATCCACACCAAAAGTCTCTTTTCCCTCTTTTAAATCGTTCTCCCATATTGCCTCCTCCAGTTAGTTCTCCTAACCCAGTTACTTTATCCTCCCCAAGAATCCCAATATTTTCAGGGGAAGAGAAAAATGATTAATCATTTGAGGTTTGGAAATTTGAAGTCAAGTGTATTTTAAGAGAGAACAATTACTCCACTCCAATTTTGTTACAATCAATAAGGAATTCTCTCAAAGGAAAAGCTAGATCCTTATTACTATCAATGTCTAATGAAGCAACTCCTGAAATGATTATTGATAAACTGGAAGGTGTTTTTGGTGATGTTATGGCAGTGAAGCAGTCATTCAGAAATTCTATATGGAAAAACAAAAAGAAAGACAGCCTGCAGCTGAATATGGAATAAAGATAGAAACAATATTACAATCTGCTGTAATAAAAGCCACATCAGCCAGACGGTAAGAAATGACATGCTTCGAACCAAATTTTGGTCAGGTCTCAGAGATTCGGAACTTAAGAATGCCAGTAGGTATAAATATGAAACTACCAAGGACTTTGATTCTTTGAGAAAAGAAGTCAGAGCTATTGAATGAGAGATTTCGAATTCCAAAGCAAGTTCTAGAACCTCTGTTCCTCATAATCCAATTACAAGTTCAACTGATACTACCTTAGAGAATATCTTAAAGAAAATTGAAAAAAATGGATGCAAAGATGACTACTTTTGAGAACACCCTATCAGATATCAAACAAGAGAGAGGAGAGCAACCCAACAGAGGAGGAAGAGGTCAACGTCCATTTTGGCGAGGAAGAGGTAATCAAGGTAGGTACAACAGCCAGGAGCAACGATCAACTTCCTATCAACCACAACAATATGGTAGACAGTCAACTCCGCAAGGATATCAACCATGGTCAAATTGTACAGATTCCATGAACAGTAACAGATCATTTGAGACTCCAGGTCAATACAGCAGAGGGTACCGTAGCAGAGGATATGCCAATAGAGGATATTCCAACGGAGTAGCATACAGTTCAGAGAGAAAAAACTAGATTATGTCTGCATTGAGGAGCAGATAGCAGACCCCAGTGAAGAAACAAGCTCCGTCAATAATGAAAATCATTTAAAAAGCATACCGAATGATCCAGCAAGAGAAAAGTGTGCAAATTGTAGGCAAACTGGACATTCATTTTATACTGTAGAGTTAGAACAGATCATTTAAAATCATTTTGCAACCAGGAAAATTCAAAATCTAAATCTTATCAAGAAAACATCAATAAATGTACTTTAGTTGGTTCAACAAATGAGGTCTCTGTTACTATTGATAATTATCAAACAACAGCAATTGTTGATACTGGATCTTCAATTTCAACAATTTGTCAGAGCTTTTATGAAGAACTTTTTATAATATACCATTGAAATCTTTGTCAAATAGTTTACATGTAGAGTAAACAGAAGGTCAATCATTACCCTCCTTGGGTTATATTCAGTGTTCTCTGAAAGCTAGAGGTATCGACAACAATCAAGTTTGTGTAGATGGTTTATTCCTTATTGTGCCAAACACATCATATAACAAATGTGTTCCCGTTTTAATTGGTACTAACATTATCTCTGTTCTAATAAATCTAGTTAAGGAATCGCATGGTCTTAGGTACTTACAAGAAGCAAATTTATTTGCTCCATGGCACCTTGCATTTAGATGTGTTTCTTTAAGAGACAAAGAGTTACAAAGACACAAGAATATTCTAGCTTTAGTCAGACTAGCTGAGTCATCTAGAGTTACTATTCCCCCAAATACAGATATTGTAGTCAAAGGGTATCTACATAAAGAACTTCCATATCAACCAGTTTGTGCGTTGTTACAGACAACAACTAAACCAAAGATACCTTAAGACTTATATGTGTCTCCTGTACTTATATCATATCAGCATAGACAGAATGGAGTAGTATCTGTACATATTAGTAATATTACTACAAGAACTGTTACTTTGACTCCACATGCTTTACTCTGTGAAGTTCAACCAGTCGGTGTTGAGAATTTTACATCTCTTAAAGATAATTGTGTGTCCAAAGAGGTTGATATGATGGAATTAATTAACATTCCAAAAGATGAATTTTCAAGAGACAATTTACAAAAACTGACTGAGTTGATATATAACTTCAATGACATCTTTTCAAAAGGTGACACAGATATTGGCTATAGCAATTCAGTAAAGCATAATATAGAATTCTCCAATGAAATTCCATTTAAGCAAAGGTATCGTCGAATTCTCCCATCAATGTTTTGATGAGGTGAGAAATCACTTCCAACTGTTATTAAGTGCAGGTATTATTCGACGTTCACATTCTCATTATGCTTCAAATGTTGTACTTGTCAAAAAGAAAACAGGTGAATTACGCCTATGTATAGATTTCAGAGAATTAAATCAAAGAACCATCAAAGATAGTTATTCTTTACCAAGAATTGATGAGATTTTAGATTATCTTTTTGGCAATTAGTATATTTCAATTTTAGACATGAAATCAGGATATCATCAAATTGAAATTGAAGAGAAACATAAAGAACGTACTGCTTTTACTGTTGGTCCACTAGGATTCTATGAATACAACAGAATGGCTTTCGGGTTAGCAAATGCATCTGCTACTTATCAGAGGATCATGGAACAATGTCTTGGAGAATTACACTTAACAGTTTTTTTATATACTTGGATGACATTATTATATTTTCCAAGACTTATGAAGAACATTTAGACAGATTACACTTAGTCTTTCAAAAGTTGCGGAAAGCTGGAGTTAAACTTTCTCCAAATAAATGGTCTTTATTAAAAACCCGTGTGAAATATGTTGGTCATATTGTTTCAGAAAAAGGCATTGAGCCTGAAGAAGAAAAGGTATCAAAGGTACTGGAATGGCCTCAACCTAAATCACGTGAAGAAATCCCTCAATTTTTAGGTTTTGTAGGCTATTATAGGAAATTTATCAAGAATTTTTCAAAAATAACCAGACCTTTAATAGATCTTATGCCTACAACACAAAGGAAAACCCGAGGTAGAAAGAAAACACCTATTAATCATCAACAGGCAGATTTTAAATGGGGAGAAGAGCAAAAAGTTCTTTTAATTTTCTTAAACAACAATTATCTTCCTACCCAATATTAGCCTATCCTGATTATTCAAAATCATTTGAATTACACACTGATGCCTCATTACATGGCTTAGGTGCTGTTTTATATCAGGAAAACATGTCATAGCATATGCCAGTAGAAGTCTAAGCAAGGCTAAGAGAAATTATCCGGCTCATTAATTAGAGTTTCTTGCACTGAAGTGGTCTGTTACAGAGAAATTCAAAGATTATTTTATATGGCCACACTTTTACAGTATATACGGATAATAATCCACTTACTTATGTACTTACAACTGCACAATTAGATGCAACTGGCCATAGATGACTTGCAGCTTTGTCAGCTTACAATTTCGATCTTAAGAGCATGTCTACGAGAAAACCATGCAAATGTGGAAAAAAGCTGCGGCAGCAAGTCTCAAGAATGAACAGAATTTTATCATAGATTTAAAGGATACCCATCTAGAGTCAGATATATGATGTCTGTTTTTGCACTGGATGTTTCTATTTATAGTAACGGCCAGTATTGCATTCTGGTTAATTAGCCTCTAAAATCCAGAAAAGTTAAGAGAAAAATTGTCAAATTCAGTTATTAATTACAAAATGTATAAACAATGTTTGAAAAAAAATAAGACTATATTTTTAAAGAGGAAGTTCAAACCTTTAATTGTTGCATATTTTTTTTTCATATTTCTATTTACACCATGAAGTCTCAAGGGTGTAAATGTTGGCAGGATGCCAAGAAATGATAATTATACATTTTTGTCAATTTTTCAGAAAGAATTTCTCAGAAAATGGCGCATTATTTTTTAAAATTTTGTGTTAATAAGAAACTGTTTGATGTATTGTTACAAATATATAAAATCCATCTTTGGACTCTCAAGGACTTAAAAGTAATAAATTAACAAAAACATCCCATTTTCAATTAAAATAAAAATTTGTTGGTTTTTGAATTTTATTTTACAAGCGATTTTAATCCACTGAAGTCAATATTTGTTATTAAACATGAAAAAAAAACCCTCCTATTTTGCTTTTAATTAAAAAAATACTAGTTGTTATCATTGTTTCTCAAAGAATTCTTATTCATTACATTTGCATTTCTTTACTACTGTTAGCATTGTCTCCCCTGTTGCGCTCTTCTGTAGAGAAGGTAAACTAGTCAGAATGTTGACAAAGCTATACAAGTTCAAGTTCAGGCTAAGTATTGAGAAATGCTGTGAGTGTTGTTAATATATGTAATGATATTGAATGATTTTAATTGCACAAAAATTGTCCCATCTTGATAGTGTTATTCACTATATCACATATTGAAGTTTGATGGAGACTTGACTGCTATATTCTGTCTCGATATAATTAAGCAGCACATTTGGACGAATTTTAATCAAAATATACAAACTTGTGATAGAAGGGCTATTAAATAGATGAAGAGGGAGTTTATCTCATTCACAGATTGGGGAAGGGGAAGATGAAGGGGAAGATAATCTCATTCAAAGATTATCATATTTTACTCGAAAAAATCCACAAAAACGAGGACTGATTTCTTACAAAGATTTATAATTTATAATTGGGTACATTGAAAATGACAGATGTCCTACGGACCCGGTTTGACCTGAGCGTAGCCTGGTCACGCTAAGATTATTCTTTCTATGTTGAAATAATTCAGAATTCACTAGGAATGCCTCGTGCAATTTTTCATCGTTATCATCGGGGTCTGTTGCAATAGGCATCACATTTCTATACGTGTACATTTCACTGGCCTTCTAAAACTACCCTTCAGATGTTAAGGTTAGACTTCGTGGAATCTTGAAATGACGGGGAGGGGCCAGGGTTTTTTAAGTTCTTGAAAATGTAAAACAGTAAGTACATCTGAAATTAATAAAGAGCTCTACTCCCTACCTCTCAATTAGCAGTTTATCTCCTCTTGGAAAAAATTAAAGTTTGTACCTTTTCTTAAAATTAAAATATAGTTGTAAAGGAAAAAATGAAGTGTTAGGTTACCCTTCCCCCCGGGGATCTCAACCTGCGAAAACCGCACATAAATATAATCATAAACTACCGGTATAAAAAAGTTATCCCAAATATTAATATAGACATCATAACTTGTTTTTGTGGGATTGTTTTTTGGGATGTTATTTAATTATAACCCATCATAAGAAGACCTGGTCCCAGAGTTATGGAGCAGTCTAATGAAAAAGTCAAAATTTTTACACTCTCTTTTTGTCTTGTGATTAAAAAAAATTGAAAAAATGAAATGCTAATAAAATGTGTCTCTATATTATATTACGCTGATATTCTGCTGATATTTACAAATTTTGAGCGTAATTTATGATGTATCATATTTTTTATTAACATGTTTAGGCTTGATATCGGGTCCCTCCACCCCTCAAACAATAAAAATTCAATCCTTTATATTGTCGGACAAAAATAATTACCAAATCTACCTTATTCTATGATCATTTAATGTGATGGACATTCATTGGCAATTGGTTCCACACCACTTCCACATTTTAAAAAATCATCAGTTAAATTCAACAAAGATATGTTTAATCATTTTTATTTTCATGGAGGTGATCCTATTGTTTTTGTTTGTTTGCTTGGTTTGGTTTTTTTTTGTTTGGTTTTGGGTTGTTGTTTTTTTTTTTTGGGGGGGGGGGAGGGGAAGCTTTGAAATTTTGTCCTACTTCCTGAATTAAAAGATCACCAGTTCGAGTATAAAAGAATGAAAAGATCAATACATAATACATATATCACTATGTTTATCGAATTAGCAGAGAGAGAGAGAGAGAGAGAGAGAGAGAGAGAGAGAGAGAGAGAGAGAGAGAGAGAGAGAAAGAGAGAGGGGGGAGGAGAGATTGTCAATCTGTAGTAAACAATATGTAAAATAACACACCAAAAGAGCCCGGCTTTAATAACTTCAGTACTTTGAATTTTGTAGTTTTGCCCCTGTAATTATTCATTCGTGTATCTAATGGGCACTCTGCTTGTCTTAATGTGTAGCACTGGCAAATAAGTCCACTTCAGCTTACATGTATATTCAAATTCCCATTTTCCCATGATTTCTCGTGTTTTAATGGCATTGATTTTTAAAAAAAAAACTGAAATATGTTGAAGCAACCCTTTAGTTTATTAAAATATTGTTTGGCTCGCGAATATGTCAGGTTTTTTCCCCATAATATACATGTAACAATGTAAAGCTCACGCCAAACTACAGATTCTGGAGAGTTTTAAAAGTAGAAAAATGTCCAACTTTAAGACAATATATTTGCAATATTATTGAGAGTCCAAAGACATATTTTTGATATATTGTAAAGATAAATGTCCTTTTATAACTAGAAACAGATTTAGTGAATTCAAAGTGCCATTTTTTAACTTAAAGCATTTAAAAAATGTATATTTTTACAATTTTACAAAAAGTTGGAAACATGCCAGATTCGTGACCTATCTGCACTTAACAGAAAGAATATATGGGAATTCTCACAAAATAAATTACACAAGTGTATTTTGTTAGTGTTAACTCTAAATGACTTTTTGAATTCATATTTAAACTAAACTCAGAATTCTTAACAATAATTTGGTGAATTATACACAATTTTATTCTTAAAAGGGTCAAAATGCTATTTTTAGTAACAGTGCTGCAGAACCAAGTTTAGACTGACCACATCAAAAAAATTTTTGTGGCAAATTAATTCATATAGATGCACACTGTTACACACAAAATATGAAGTTGATCAGAGAACCTTGCTCCCACCACCTTTTGCATGATTTTCTCGTTGACATGCTCTTAAGTATAGACCACGTAAAACAAATGCAGATGCACTGTCTCGTTTACCAGGTATATCAATACTACAGAAACACGATGTGACTATTGTATCATCAGATGCTGTCACTGCTATATGTAATGCATCAAACATATGTCCATTTATTGAAACTTTACCTGTCACTGAAGATGCTAACAATATGAAGTTCAGTGCCTTACATAATGAAAGCTTTCAAAGTATTGATGTTATTCAAGAACAAATTAAAGATCCAGACATATCATATTGGTTTGATCAAGTTTATAACAATAACAAACCACATAAGGATGAAATACCACCAACTCCTTACAGTAGAGCATTGTTTCAGTGTTTTGACAAACTCAGAATTATTGATGACAAACAAGATATCTGTGTGCCAATGCTCACTAGTGATACCCCCGGTCTGATGTGAATATGCAAAATAAGCAAAGTCGACATTTAACAGAAAGCTGGCATCCGATTGGTACAGAAATATATCCCACAATATGACATGCCTAAACGAAAAGTGTGTTAAAATTTCAAGCATCTGCGATAAATAGTTGCTGAGAAATCTTTGACGGAAATCTGTGTGAAA
This sequence comes from Magallana angulata, assembly GCF_025612915.1. Lineage (NCBI taxonomy): Eukaryota > Metazoa > Mollusca > Bivalvia > Ostreida > Ostreidae > Magallana > Magallana angulata. The sequence goes on from NW_026441810.1 coordinate 71,989, forward strand.
ATTTTTGCTAAAAATAAACAAAGTCGTCATTTAACAGGAAGTTGACCTCTGATTGGTACAAAAATATATCCCTCGATATAGCATGCCTATACAAACACTATGTAAAAATTTCAAGCATCTGCGAAAAATAGTTGCTGAGATAAATGCGGCAGAATTTTTTGTTACGTACGGACAGACAGACAGACGGACAGACAGACACACAAGGGTAAAACAGTATACCCCTCTCCTTTGGAGCGGGGGTATAATTATACAGAGACATAAGAACAGAAACAGGTATTGTACATCAACTTGTTTTACCATCATCTCTTATAGGTCTAGTCTTACATCATATTCATAATAAAATGGGTCATCAAGGTAGAGATAGATCTCTTCCACTTGCCAAAGATAGATTTTATTGGTATGGAATGAACCGTGACATTGAAAACCATATTTGTCATTGTGGTAGATGTATCAGGAGGAAAACTCTAACCAATGTTAAAGCTCCTCTTGTCAATATCAATACGTCGCAACCATTAGAACTTGTATGTCTTGATTGTTTAACTCTTGAACGCGCAAAGGGTGGTTACGAACATGTATTGCTCAAAACTGATCATTTTTCTAGGTTTGCGATGGCAATATCTATAAAGAATATGATAGCTTAAACTACAGCTGAGGTATTTTATCAGAATTTCATTGTTTATTATGGTATACCACAAAAGATCCATTCTGATCAAGGAGCTAACTTTGAAAGTAAAATCATCAAAGAGTTGTGTTCTTTATTTGGCATACAACAATCTAAAACCACACCATATCACCCAATGGGTACTGTGGAATCATTAAATTTCGTGGGGGCCAATTTTCGTGGATTGCTTAAATTTTACAAGTTCGTGTGGACGTAATTTCGTGTATTCTGTTAAACCTACAAAGGAAATATGACTTTATTACCATAATTTATTAATTCGTGGAGGATGTTAATTCGTGGATGAGAGGTACCCACGAATTCCACGAAAATTGAGCCACCACGAAATCTAATGATTCCACAGTAATGGTCAATGTGAAAGGTTTAATCGTACCTTAATATCAATGTTTGGAACACTGAATCCAGATGAGAAACATGATTGGAAGTCTTTCATTAAGCCATTTGTACAGGCATATAATTGTACAAAACAAGACAGCACATCATTTTCTCAATATTATTTGATGTTTGGAAGAGAACCTAATCTACCTATAGATATCATACTCGACAATAATACACAAGTCGATACTACTTCCAAATCTAAGTACATTGAATCTTTGAAAGATAGACTTAAGTTTTCTTACAATCTTGCTTTGAAAAACATACAAGATGCACAAACAAGGCAGAAAAGAAATTGTCATGTGAAAATAAAGAGCAATGTTCTAAAACCTGATGATCTTGTTTTGGTAAAAATTGTAGCCTTTGATGGCAGACATAACTTGGCAGACAAATGGGAAAATGATCCCTATGTTGTTATTAATCAACCAAATGATGACATTCCTGTGTACAGAGTTAAAAAACAGAATGGTGAAGGAAAAATCAGAGTGTTACATAGAAATTTATTACTTCCAATCTGTTCATCTTCAAATATTGATGATAAATTAAAACCAGTTCCTAGAAAAAGGAAACCAGTCCCCAAAGCTAGAAAAATTTTCAATCATGGATCAGCTAATAACAGCAGACCTTGTGTAGAAAATGTTGATGAATCAATCAGCGATTCTGATAACGTTTCTATAGTGTTATACACACTCGAACAAAAACCAGTAGAAGTTGATAAAGTATTCAACGATTCTGCAGCTACTGAGTTAGATTATACCCCTGTTGAAGAATCTATAGATTCGAATAATGTTCCGCATACCGATTCAAATGTGCAATCAGATGCAGAAACATACTCTGAACATGAATCAGAACAAAGTATTAATACAGGATCAGGTACACACCAAACAGATATGTTTGATGACACAGTTCCTGAAAATTCATTTCACAGAAGTTCTGTAAATGGATCAAACAAAGATGAAATTGAAAGGGAGATAGCTATTCAATCTCCTAATCAGAATACACAATGATCAGGTAGCTCTTTCATTCCAAGAAGATCTGTGAGAGTTAAGTCAAAACCTAAATGAATGAAACATGATCAATATGTATTTTCTCAAACCCATCAGCCTGATTGGAAATCAAGAGCAGAATATTTACAGTCTTTAATGTCAACAGCAGCATTTAAAGATGCAGATAGTCGAGTCATTTCAGACATTTGGTAAACATAATTACAAAGTCGTCTGATTATTTAAAAAAATGTAATATCTATGTTTTAATGTTTTATGCCGTTAATCATTTTCAGCATCAATATTGCCATAAATGTATGAGCAATTTAATATGCTGAATCATAATTGTTTATAATCTTTACTTAGTTAATTCAGTGAGTAAGTTTTGCTTATTCAACTTACTCAGTGGATACATATCTTAAATAATTAATTTTTCTCTCCATATATACATGTAATTAGTAAATGACATGGAAGTCATTTGCCAACGGCGGGGGGGGGGGGGGATGTGTAATAGTTGGTATATTGTTTAATTAACAATTAACAATTACATGATTGTACATTTATGAATATGTAAATCTATTTTAACTAATTAATAATATACAAAGCTATGTGTCAATTAATATTGACCAGCAATAATGTATGTATCATTTTATCAACATTGTGTATACATTGAATAAAAATAATAATTAATTAAATAATAAAATAAAATATTTCAATAAATAATTCATTAATAACTAAATCTTTTGATCCACCACTGATACTCTCAGTACACCTGTAAGAGGGTACCTGAGTAGTATTTAAGCTTTATTTATTCCTTAAATTTCATTGGTTAAAACTTTTACCTCAAAACTTTGACCTAAGTCAAAGACATTTGGTCAGCTACTGCCAATCTGGGCTGACTTGAAATTCTAGGTTTGATATAGTTATAATTTAAAAGACTGAGCAGAATCCAGATATATGTAAATGCTAACTTCTCACTTCTAATTAACAAGTTGTAAATTAATCATCTCATAATTTATTATGAGTTATCAAACTAAATTTAATGTATAAAGTGTGAAAGATATTAGAGTGAATGTGTTTTTTTAATTACTGTCATACTTCATACTGTAACTCATGCTGTAACAGTAGATTCAGTAATTAAGACTGAAAGCTCTGTTTCATAAACAGGTACTTATTCTTTGTCATAAATATATGCTTAATTTCATACTTTTTACAATAATATATAATTGAAATATGAATGTTCAATACTGATCATGATGATAGAGTTTTATAAAATGCTGTGACAGGGGGAATAACTCTGTCTTATTTATAGCATTTATAAACCATGTATTTTATGACTTGTGAAATCATTTATCAATATTATGTGCATTGAACATGTATATAAAATTGAATTATTTTTTTTGTTACAATCATAAAGGAATGATTGAGGTTTTAAATGGTACAAAATTCTAACAAATCGAAAAAGAAAAGTTTCCGTTGGTGTTTAAACATTAAAATCATCGATAATTTTGCTTAACATAAACTAAAAGTAACAAGTGTGACCGTTCCACGCCAAACAATTTCAAACCATTCAAATCTGTCAAAATCATAAGTCTACATTCTTTCCACTTTTCAAGTCATTATCTTGACTTTGTCATGAATTATGAGCGATTAAAGGGAACATGGTCGATACAATTTGGATCGAACGAACGCGGCACCAAAGAAAAGTATTTGCTCTGCAGAACCCGGATTATGGACTTGGAGACACGGTGTCTTTACAAAAATCATATAATTGAACAGACATATACAAGTAAAAATATCAAAGAAATGGTACGAAATATGTACTCTTTTTCAGTCATTTTAAATGTTAAATGGCATATTGTAAATTATTCACATGTCTTTTGACTTTAAAGCCCAATAGATAAATCACTGGAACAGTAATTTTATCTTCACCCTACACTATACATGTAAAGTATAAAAATGTAAGTTATTAAGTAAATAGAAGAAAAAAGAGAAATAAGGTAATTGACATTTTTCTATTCTCAGAATGTCAGCACCAACCGGACTAGCCCGCAATAATGTTGATGACCTGTGTTGAATATTTCAGAAAGGAAGCTTAAGAGCTTTACACACTCGAAGTGCACGCACATTACTGGGGATATTTCTTACGAAGTTATAGTCTGGAATGCCAAATAAAATTATATGTACTTTATTTATTTTCGGAAGAGATTCTGTCCGGTGTGCTGTCTCATCTGCTAGAAAATGCCTCTCAGAGAAACTTTGTTACATCATACCTTGGCTTCCAGGATATCACAAAGAAAGAAATAATTTCATCACATACAACATAGTTGGCACAATCATAAATTTGACAAAGCATGTCCCCGCCAATGTGTGTTGCAATAAAACCTATATCTACATACAAAAAGAGTTCCCAGTCCAAATTCCGACGAAAGTGTTATAGCATGCTTAAAGGTGAAATGAATTCATAAATACGCATTATTTTCCTTTTATCTCCGACTACCGCCATATTAGTTGTCGATTTCTATTGTTCTGTTCGACATAGCTACACACCCCCCTTTATAAGGCCGAAAGCACTATTCATGCTTCACCGCATTCGGGTATTTCATTCACCCAAACACGTTACCTTGGACTAAAAGACATGTAGAAACGCGTTTTGAATAAAAACAATATGACTACCACTGCACTGGCAAGGAATATCCAATGAACGACGAAACAAAGCAAACTGAAATCCACTTAAAAAATCCTCGATAATTGTAGACTGTTTCCTGTGTATGTTATAACATTGCACATGCGCGATCACACATGTACACTGTGGCAGATCGAACATTGTGAATGATCGCAAGAATTGTTTTTTAGAAACCGATGAAACGATGTTACGTTGTTACTATCATTTATCTTCTGTGTTGGATGTAGTGCCGCCGGGGTTTTCATATATTTGCAGACGTTATGCACTCTGTATGAACAGGCACGTAGCATCGTTTTTGAAAGTGGGGGGGGGGGGGGCCAGACTCATCCAAAAAATCTTGACAAAAAAAAAAAAAAAAAGGAAATTTAAAGTTTCCCAAAATCTTCAAAATCCTAATCCATTTGGTGGGGGTGGGGGGGGGGCAAACAAACAGTGCTGTCTTCACAAGCACATCGAACACCTGTGTCATTCATCAGGCACGTAGCATCAGGGGTGTGCTCTTTGTCGTAATCGGGAAAAAACGGAAGAGTCCGTAGATGTTACTATATTTCAAATTTAAATGATTTAGAAAATTTAAATGAAACTTCCTAGGATAACAATTGATACTCTTTATAAAATTGTTTAACAAAATCGTGTTTTAAAAGCATTCAGGCTCCGATTTCACAAAAAACTTAAGTTTTTACCTAAGTTTAATCTCAAATCTTGAGAATTTACTCGGCTGAGATTTTTCTCAAATTGCATTTCACAAATCAAACTTAGTGATTTCTCAGCTGAGTTGAATTTTTTACTTAGCCGAGTCAAGAATTGTCATTGTCTCAAGTGGTCCGTTATAACTTCTTTTGTTTTTTTTTTTTTTACTTATTATCAATAAAAACAAACGTCTGCTTATATTTTAAACAGAGAAATATCGGATTAAAATAACAAGAGTCATAAAATGTTAATCAGTCATGAAATGTACACTTTGTTATGCTAGGTATAGATGACATATCTACATGATTTTATATATTATATAGCAAACAGAAGAACACATTTAATACATTATGGTTACCTTAAAATCATTAGAAAGTAGAATCAATTCACAGGTATTCAATTAACACAAACAAATGAATTAGTTCCCTTTGTTTACATTTTTGTCAAGGGAGATAACTCCACCAAAATTACTATTTCTTAATGAAAAAAATATTTATCAAACCTGGATGAAATATTGCATATACGCTGATCATTGAGTGGAATAAATCTAAGAAATGAACATTACTGACAATATAATACTGTATTAATGATGTTAATGAGATATTCATATTTCAGATTTGACTTAAGTCTGCTATGGAGGTAACTTCAGTTTTTTCTCAAATTGAGTAAAAAACACGACTAAGATTTTTTTGTGAAATGCAGAGATTTCAGTTTTCTCAAATTTGAGAAAAAACTCAGACTTAAGTCTGAGATTTGACTAAATTAAGTTTTTTTATGTGAAATCAGAGCCCGGCAATGCAATTTCATTAAGTTACTTGGCAATGCATCAGTATATTGTAAATTGAGTTTGCAAGAATATTTTTTGAGGTTGACATCAGACATATGTTATCATACTAAAACAACAAACTCTTGTTTTAACAAAAAAAAATATGTAGATAATATCCAGCACAAACAAGGGATTTAATACTTTATAATTTAATTCTGGTTGTAACGCGGCATTTGATATGATAGAAAAATTAAGTTAAATTTGTATAACCTGTTTTACTTTTAAAATATGATATAATGCTTTATTTATATGGCCCCGTTAAAACTGACTAAAAAAAATGTATACTAAATACATTTTTTTCAAACCAAGGAGTGGCTGTATAGTGCATCCTTTTTCTTTTCTAAATTCTGTTCTTTACGTCTTTAAGCCAAATTTTTACTATAGCTATTATTTGAATTGAACATAGATTAATGTGTTAATGAACTTAACGAGGCTTGGTCTAATTTATTCTGCCCTAGGTTTTTGGATGAATTTTTTTACATGAATTTCTACTGAAAAAATTATTATTTTAAGATTTGAAAATAAAACATTTACCACACCGTTTGTATAGGGGGTCATCTCAAAGTTTGTTAATCTATAACATAGAACCCTATGGGATTTTGCTTGAAATGTATCAATTTTGCACATTTTTTATATTCTTTTTTAAACTTCTGCCCTAGGGATTTCTTTTTCTGTTCTACATATTAAAGTTTTTGCTAAAAGGCATCAAATGGTAAAAAAAAACCGTTTACCTCCTGGTTTGTTTCAGGGGTCTTATCAAAGTTGATTTTTGTATGCCCAATTTCAAAGATTTGTAAGTTAATAGCTATTTTTTTATTTGACAAAGGCGGAAAAGGTGTTCTTTATGGTATTATTAAAACATTCAGACATATTTAAGTAATAAAAAAAATATATAACATCACATATTAAGGGTCATTAATATAAAATATAATAAGGTTACTGTCTTGAAATATCTGAATTAAGCTATATTTAGGCGGGTTAAGAAAACGTGACAGAGGGCTAGGCTTGCTGAACCCTCTTCACGTTTTCGACCCGAGCCCAAATATAGCTTATACTTCGAGACAATATCTTTATTCCACAATATAACATTAATTTTACGCATCAAACGAGATATTTTCAACAAATTTCGCTAAATATCTGCAGTTGAAACTATTACGCCATGATGTCAACCAAGCAAAAAGATGACGTCACAATACAAATGAAACGCTGCGCGAAAGCGTGTGTACTCGTTATGTACTCGGCCTCGCTAATTCTTAATTTTGTATCTCTTTATAGAGGGAATAAAAGATGAATGAATGGATAAAACCGAGCTGTAGTTGTATACAGATGTTTGTAATTAAGAATAAAATAATAAAGATAAGTGTAAACATATGTTTGCATATCTTAAACTAATGAAAAACTCGGCTGACACTGTTTTGTCATGACGTTGATTAGTCAACCCGAGTTCTTGCTGACCCCGTCCTAGAAGGTTCTATACATCTAAACTAAAATCGCGCATTCAAGAACGAATTGAATCAACTTTTTAGTTCAACATTTCCCGTATTGTAATTTTTTTGTATACCCTTGATAAATTCTCAGTAAATATACACATTCTGTACGCAATCACTTAATATTATCTAACTGCAAGCATATATTTTGATGTTAATGTCCACTGACTTGGATTCGCCCGAACGTGACCATAACCTTACTCTTTTTGTTGTTGCTATTTTGAGCTGGTTTATCGAAAACAAAAGTAGGTTTTTAATCTATTTCTCATTAATTTGTTATTAGGTGAAATTCAATTATGGCTTACGAACATTTACTCTCATGTGATGAAATACTAAAGGTATAAGCAATTATAATCACAATTTCTTTCTTGTTTATATTAAATTTATGTTGCAATCAATTTTCTGTGTATTGCGATTAACAAACCAAAGGTAAAAAATACATGCCTTGGGTTTTTAACACCTGTTCAAGACAAATCAGCGAAAGAGGTGAAATTTGATTTAAACATGTGCATTGCAACCTTTGCGATGAACATGAACGGAACGCAAAATTTTGAAAATTTTCTCCCTTGGTAACACCTGTGAAGACATCGGAATTTTCTACTTTAAAGGCATATAACTGTGTCTAGATGCTCGACTGTACAAAAAAACTGACCAAGAGATTATTCAGATACATTTGTATACGAAGTTTCAAATTTCATTTCGAATGAACGGAAACTGCATCAGATTGAATTGTCCGACGTACAACAGACATAACTCCGTCGAAAATGCCTTGATCGTAACCTAGATATTCTTATGATAACCTGTATACTTAATTTAATTTCAACATGTGCAGTGCAACCTTTGCGATGTAAACGAACGGCGAATTTGGAAGTCAAAACATGATAAATATGTATATCAAATTTAGTTTCAAAATGTTCAAATTCGAATAAAAATTACCCGCATTTGCTAAAAATGGGATTTTTCTACGTCCAAGGGACACACCTCTGTTAAAAATTGCTCAATCGTACCCGTAATCTAACTTGACTTGTTGTTATTCTAATAATCTTTAATATATATCTAATTTTATTTCACTATATACAACTTTTGCGAAGTAAATCAACGGAAACTGCAAACAGTAGAATTTTTCAAACTCCGATGCGCATAGTTCTGTCGAGATTGATTCAATCGTACTTAAAATCAAACTTGCCCTAAATATATTTATGATCAATCTGACCTTATTCTAATTGTATTGCAATTATCTCGCTTTAAAAAATGGGTGTTGTCCTTTATTGAAACAATTTAGAATTTTCTTTCCAGAAAGATGCTTTGAACTAAGTTTCAATATATTTGATTAAGTTGTTCTAGAGAAGAAGTCAAAAGTGTGAAAAGTTGTTTACAGACGAACGGACAGACAGACGACGGACAACTTCGGTTCGGATGAGTTAAGTATAAAACACCAATCGTTCAATGAATAGTAGAAAATCGAATATAAATTTAAATAATCCATAGTTTTTTAACTTAATGAAACCAATTAACATGTATAAAATTAATAATACATAATGAAAAAAAAATAAACATGCATGTTTATACTTACCTAAATATTAGTATAACCGTACTGTTAATTTATCAAGGGAATGCGTAAAAACTTGCAGATAGCTTAAAGCTGTTAACTAGGATTTAATCTATTAGGAGATAAAGTAAGTGTCATGTGTTTATATTTAGGTCAGGAATCACTTAAGATAATAGCTTTTTCAACAAATTTAATGCGCTTAAAAATATATGTTAAAAGTTAAATATGATCTCTCAAACAGATACCAAGCAATATCTGACGTTTGCAAGGTGAAATATTATGGTTTTTACAATTCGCTTATAACAAAATGTATTAATTTGTTTAAAACTATTGTTTATCTTACTTAACATGCATGTACGGATCATAGTTTTGTTATATGTTAAGACAGCCGTTAGATGCAAGTCAATAATATGCACAAGGACGTACATATGGACACAGAACAGAAGAAAACAATTGCTGTGTTCAGTAGGGTATAGTTGGTTTAAGTTGGGTACAGTGACATTGTACAGAATATAGGCAATGGTTTTAACTATATGACACAGTAAATATACAGTTAATGTCAATGTTATTCAATTGTCATTACTAGCAGTGTACATTTGATATTATAGTGATGTCTGCATTTTTAATGCATACTGTTTGTTTTGATAAACATTTATTATATTTAATATGTTTTCACACAGTTTATTTTCAGCGACATGTTGTCGGCTATTGAAACATGTGATACCTGTTTGCACAGCGCTTTAAATCAGCTGCCCTAGCCGGTGAACGATATGATTAAAGAACAACGATGATTTGACATGTTTATTTATGCCCAAAATTTACCGATAAAGAGACTCTTTGAACTTCGTTAAATAAACATATCTGACTCAAATATTTCAGAACTTATCTTAAGTTTGATATCGTATCACGTTGACAAGAACAGATGGTTTATTGGGATAACGCGCATCATGGGATATGCAGGCAGAGCAATTACTATTCATTTAAGAAATAAACAACGTTATTTAGTGAACATGGCGTTATGAATAGCAATTGCTCAGCTGGCAGCGCATCATGGAAAATATGCCAGCAGAGCAGTTGCTATTCATAACGCCATATTCACTAAATAATCGTTGTTTATTACTTATATTTGCATTTTACCACTCGCAAATACCCCGCATTAGCCTAAACCTTGACATTTAGCTATTGCATAAAAAATCAACGTTCAGACTGTAAATGTATTTTTTTTTCTTCACATAGATTTGTTAACAAAATCAATGATAGGTTATAACAGTAATTCCTTTAAAATGTTTATATAAGACATGTTTTTAATTTAAATACATCAATTTTAGGCAGTTGGAAAAAAACACATGATGTATCGTATAGTGGATTTAAGAAATGAAGATAATAATTTTTCTATTGATCGACGTATCAAAGAAAAATTTGATCGGAAAACTTCATCAATGCGCGTAGCGCATTGATGAAAAAGTTTTCCGGTCAATTTTTTCTTTGATACGTCGATCAATAGAAAAATTATTATCTTCATTACTTATCATTTAATAAAACATTTTCAAATAAAAAAACGTGAAGTGTCATTGATCAAAAATGTAAATAATGTAAATGAAGCGGCGCGTATGAATACAAAACAACAACAACAGCAACAATATTCATAATGGATGCGCCTTTAGTTGATGCAGAGCTTTTGAGCTGAATTTAATGGATTAAACACAAATAGTGAGTTAAAATCTTAACCGGATGAATTGAAAACGAAAGGAAAATACATGCGATAGCTTGCGATATTATTCACTGTGCAGAAAAACTCGTAATAAAACTAGTTTTCATGTGAGATCGCTGGAATATGCAACTGGACATATCCATCCAAAGAAAGGCGATCGTGGAAGAAAATAGCTGATATGTCGACAAAGAATAGTATGTATAAGCGACTTTTGTAAACATTGTGGTAACTAGATAGCCAGTGATGTACTTAAATGGTATATCTGCCGCTTAGAATGCGCCGAAGGAGTTAAAGCATTACTCATAGCTTTTCTTTACGATGCTTATTCTGATGACCGATTATGTACGTGTGTAAATTTAAAAATTATCGTTACCAAATTTGAACAGCAGTGTTACCGTGAAAGTTTATATGCCTATATGTTCGTTATAATATTCATGGAAAAGGAACAGCCAGCCTCGCTGTAAATGTTGATTGATCTCAAGCAGACGAAATCGTGGGAAGACGCTTAATTTTCTATTTCGTGAATCAAATAATGTGTTTTGTTAATTTTTGAAGGTTAAACTTTCAAGTTTTTATATTCACAAGGTTGCATTTTGTTTCCTGACAATAAAACAGACACAACTTTACATTTTGTTGACAGTGTTTATCTTGGAAATTCCCGTTCTATAAATAGTGTTGGATCAGAACAGTTGAGAAAAGTAGATCCGGCCAAAATTTTATTGATGCAGGTATCAAAGAAATTTTTCGACCGATCAGAAGCGCCGTTATCTCATCAAACGAATAAATATTAAATGATTAAATATATAACGTCATTGATAATATATGACGTCACACCTTTATGACGTCATAATACGCCAACAGTTAGGTACATAAATCATGGTATAGATCGGAAGAGTTATCTTTCCTTATACATTGAATTTTGTAGATGAAAATATAAAAATCAAACACTTTCGTTTTATTTAGGCACATTTTTATCATACAATAATAAATAACATTTGTAATTGATTAAAATTAAATATGAATAAAACTATAATACCTTGTATTTTATTTTGAACTTTTTCAAATTAGATAATTTATATTAAAGACCACATATTTTTTTATTAGAAATATTCACTATATATATGATTAAAAATCATTGTATAATTGTTGAGAATTCGCTACCCGAAAGTCATTGGGGGCAATTGCGCATACAGACAGAGCAATTGCGATTATATAGTAATAATTGCAGCTCCTCCGTATGGGCTTACAGTGGGAAAAAACAATGGATATGCAAATATAACGCCATGTTCACTAAATAACGTTGTTTATTTCTTAATTGAAGTGGTCTAATGGACCTACAATGAAAGCTTCATAATTTGTAAGTGTTTTAACAAAACTAGGAAACTTTAAGGGGCGATAACTGCTAGAAGAGGACATTTAACCCTTTCGGCGTGAATAGATTGAAGAATCCTCCAAGTGTACTGAATACATTGGAAAAAGTTTCTATCTCTATCTTTAACGGTTTATGAGGAGTCGAAACAACCATTTCGTACAATAGTGGCAATAAGTCTATAATTGGTTCAATTTAGGGGCTGACGAGTTATATTTTGAAATGTCTCAAGAAATCCTATTACATCCAAGAAAAAGTGCTTTCTCTACCACCCTGAACAAAAGAGTTCTAAAAAGTCATTTATTAACGGATTTTTAAATGACCATGACTTCGGACCTTTATGCCATTGTGTTTGGCCAAGAAAGCTGCTCCCATCCTAAGTCTCTATGATCAATAACAAAAAATTTGAACGTGATTTTTTTGGAAATTTCGATAATTTTAGGGACAATAACTACAAGAAAGGGGCCTCAGATCCTTTTTGTATGAATAGATCGAAGAACCTTCCTCTAACATCCCCATCATACGACTCTTTTGAACGCGGAGGACTCTGGTAAACGCAAGCAGTGTTGAGTTCACACAGAAAAGACCAGGTCTTTAATTTTCCTTAAAACTCGATCGCTTGTAAAATGTTTAATTCAAATGTCTTTCTAAATTAAATCATAAAGGAATGACTAAGGTTTCAAATGGTACAACATTCTAACAAATCGAAAAAAAAAAATTTCCGTTGGTGTTTAAACATCAAAATCCCCGATAATTTTGCTTAACATGAAGTTAAAGTAACAAGTGTGACCGTGCAATTCAAAAAAATCTAATCTGTCAAAATAATAAGTCTACATTCTTTCCACTTATCAAGTAGTTATCTTGACTTTGTCATGAAATATGAGCGATTAAAGGGAACATGGTCGATAAAATTTGGATCTAACGAACGCGGCACCAAAGAAAAGTATTTGCTCTGCAGAACCCGGATTATGGACTTTGAGACACGGTGTCTTTACATACAACAATCATATAATTGAACAGACATATGCAAGTAAAATTATCAAAGAAATGGTACATGTGTTCCATGGTAAGGATGCACGTGGGAGTAAGAGGGGGTGTATACCGCCCATGTTTGACGCTCTTCAGTAGAAATGGTTGAAAGCGAGAGAAAATTACTCCCAGGAAGAAACAAAGATACAGCAGCATTTAATATTATACCTCAATATGATTATTCTAAAACTCAGGAAATATCTTGACCGTGTGTTGCCTAACAGTCAAATTCCTTAAGCCCATTTCACAATTGGCGCACGATAAGAAGCGACAAAATATTTGCGCGACTAAAAAAATTAGATATGAATCGTAAACTGTTGCCAAAATCTTGCAATATATCTTGCATCTATATGCGACTATTGTACAATGAAAGCGACTGTTCTGTTGAAAGATAATGCGATAGGATCGCGCAAGAGACCACGTTATCGGACTATTGAACATGCTCCAATGCGATTGGACGTGCGATCATGCGTTCCATGGTAAGAATGCACGTGGGAGTAAGAGGGGGTGTATACCGCCTATTTTTGACGCTCTTCAGTAGAAGTAGTTGAAAGCGAGAGAAAATGACGCGCAAGAAGAAACAGAGATACAGCAGCATTGAATATAATCCCACAATATGATTTTTCTAAACATCTGATTGGTCTAGAAAGTCACGTGACAGGGCGATTTCATAGGAATGAAAAAGCCGATATGAGCATACAATGTAGACAAACATGATTAAATCAAAAATATTCAGTCACTATGATTCTCTTCACATCATAAAACCTACTGAACTAACTATGGTTCGAAAGAAAAATGAGACAGAAACATAATAAATCGAACAATCATGACGTTATCTTAAGAATTTTTTAGAAATCAACTTATTTCGTTAAAGCATATGTTGTTCGATATAATTGAACGTTTAAACATTAATACTAATATGGCGAAGCCCTCGGTAAATATGATTTTCTTGGAGTAATAATTCTTCATAGTTCCCTCACCATTATGCAATAAATGTATATTAATTGTCAATAGTGGTCTGAAACAGAGATGTTTATACAGGGTATATAAAGTAGTGGCATATTCAGGCTGATAAGTCGTGCTATGATTGTAAACATTGCAAGATTACATGAGGCACGTTGAACAACAGTCTCATGGTTGCAATACACACGCATTTACAGCAGCGCTTCATCTTACGACCTTTAAAAATCGTGCATCACTCTTGCGAGTAAACAAAACGTTGTAAAGCGTTCGTACTATTGTTCGTGTTTTGTACTGCGATGATTTGGATCGCATTCGGTCGCGTCTGAATAGTGTGCATGTCCGAGACTTGACGCGAGCACTAAAACGCATGCAACGAATGCGAGAGCGTGTAAAACGTATCCGAGAGCTCTTGCAACGTATGAGAGAGTTTGTGTGAATCTAAAAAAAAAAGTCTGATCGCAAAGTGTTGTAAAGTGCTCGTGTGCCCAATGTGGAGGGGGCTTTACATAGCAGACTTTGTCAAAATCGAAGTGCCCTAATATTAAAATACTGGCCAGGACATTAAACAAAGGATGCTGTAATGGAGGACCAAGTTGCTTCCAAAATGTTGTGCATGTATCTTTCCAAACAGACAAATTTACCTCAGGAAAAAATAAAGTCTGAAGGACTTGACAGGCGTTCTTGCAGAGGAGAAAAAAATGACTGGGACATGCTTGTAAGGTTTTCCACGATTAACAGAGGAAGAACTCTAAACTATTGCAGCTTGTAAGGTTTTCCACGATTAACAGAGGAAGAACTCTAAACTATTGCAGAAATAGATCGAGTCTACCGTCATTTGCAACGTGATTTTAATCAGCTAGATCGGCAAGTGAGCGATGTGATTTAAAAACGACGACCAATAGACATGTTTATTTAAGCCCAAAATTTATCTATAGAAAGACACTTGAACTCTGTAAAACAAATATATCTGACATAAATATTTCCGAACGTATTTGAGTTTGTCATCGTACAACGTTGACACGAAAAGATGGGTATGTATTTGCTTGGTATTGTAATGATTTATTATTGTGTATTACTTACTGTGTTTTTCTTTTAAATGCCGACTTTTGTTACAAGTACATATATAAGTAATATATTATTTAGGGTAGTGGAAAAATATGGTCACAAATCTTCTTTATACTCCACAAATTATCATATACATGTACATGTGTAAACAGAAACAATGGGTTTACGTCTGCCGCTGGAGTAATCTTGACAGAGGATTCAATATTTGCAAATGTAATCAAAACACATAAAATAAGGATTTGTCCATAGTTATATATTAACGTTCAGTGTTTATTTTTCCTTATGTTTGCATTGGAAATCTGCAACGTTCAAATTTCTATGAATGCACTTTGCTTATTCATGCGCTACATGTACGAGCACGAATATGAATGTCTTTACGTGTTTTGATTATTTTTATTTTTGTACGCTCCAATGACACATTTGATCCTACAAAATTAATTTGATATGTACTTTTGAAAAACAATTAATAAATTTCACTCCTGAATAAAAAAAATGCTTTCAGCAAAGTTTCTAGCACTAAAGGCGAGTTGTCCTGCTTCCTATAAAAACTGTGAAACTATTTTCATGTTAGAAAGGTGCCTTACTACACCTTGAAATATTTTCTCAAATCAGCAGAAAATTGATTGAATATGATAGAAAGCATGATGGATAAGAGGTATATATGTCAAATAGGCAAAAATGTGCAATTTTAGATAAGAAATGATACTTTCAAAAATTTAATTCAGTAAACATGAACAAAAAGGTAGATTCGAAAAACAAGTTGTTTCAATGTTGAAATGCCCGCTGTGTATATTCCTCTGCTAAACTTTGACCCTCCCCCCAATTGTGGCCCCACCCACAGGGCGAAAAACCATCTTTAAGCAAGTCCTTAAAGGTGGCTTAAATGTGACTTAAAGGAGCTTAAAGGCTATACAACCTTTAAGCCGCCTTTAAGTCACCTTTAAGCAAGTGCTTATAGGTCCTTAATGTCCAAACTTCTTTAAGCTACCTTTAAGCATCTTTAAGTGGCATTTACGCTCTCTTTACATTGCCTTTACACTGTCTTTAAGTGGCCTTTAAGTCAATATTGATCAAGTTGAACAATAAAAACATATATTAAATGCAAAAGCTCTTTTATAGGGATGGGAGGGGGTCATCCGAGTGATAATATAATTTCCAAGGAAGGGGGGGGGGTGTTCCAGGCGGTTTTAATCGTCGCTCCATTAAACACAGATCGCTATCATCACCACCGCTCCGATGGACACAGATTGCCGTTATAAAATTCTTTATAATTTTTTGGGGGTTTCAAAATTATTGTAGGGCTGAGCGCAGTCTCTGTATCTTAATATGTGCATAAAACTAATTAAAGTATGTTTGTTTCCTATTATAAATTAATCGGTGAAAAATCTGCATGATTTAATTTGATAATCGGTTTAAGGTTTGTATTTTTTTTTTTCAATTTTCATTATTTCTAACTCTAGATCTGCTAGATACATGTTAACAATGAAAAGACTCTCAACTGCCTTTGTTATATCGGGCAGGATATTACTGCTTTGTTTGTCTAGACATAGTTTTGTTCGTTTGTGTATATCTAATTAGAGTCTATTGTTTGTCCAACTTTAGAAAACCCCTGGAACTAACACAGAATATACAAGATATACACAACAGTTGTGTCGTGTGCCCAGGTGCATGTTTGTGTATATCTAATTAAAGTCTATTGTTTGTCCAACTTTAGAAAACCCCTGGAACTAACACAGAATATACAAGATATACACAACATCATACAATTGTATGTACAAGTCATTTGCAATTGCCACATGCAGTAAATACGTCACCGGTAATTGGTAATTTTGTTTGTTATAGAATTGATAGTTTAAAAATAATGTACATACAATTACATGTAAATATTTAAACATATTGGAACGTCGCCGCGATCATGAAAACCGGGAAATTGCGGGAAATTGAACAAATACCCTAATAGTATCAATGCATTTAATAAAAGAAATGATTTCATTTTCTTTCTTACATTTTTATAGCTACTGTATAAATTAGATGAACGTATATCTACTCGGTTTAAATTTATCAACTAAGATTTTAGAAAGCCTACTATAGTGAACCTAACGGTTTCCACTTAGGTATAATAAATTTTTGTTCACTGAAGACCAAGTTCCGTATTTCATTCTAAATACATGCATACATGTAATTTATAAATTAGATATAATTGATTGTTACAAACTGAATGGTTTGTCAAAATCTTTTCAAGTAAACACATTCAATACAGTGATTCAATATCCACTGATATATAGGATATAAAAACGCTTATATATATGTAAGTAGCCGTGGCGCAGAGGAAGTGTTGTGATGCTAGTAAACAAAGGGTCCCAGGTTCAATTCTCGCCGTGGCCAGTTTTTTTTTTCATTTTTCTTTCTAGAACAAAATCCGTTTTAATACCTTTTCTTTCATAAAGTTCATACATTTTGTTGGAAATTAAACACAATATTGAATTAAAAATTTTTTATGGCTTAAAGGTGGCTTAAAGGTAGCTTAAAGGTGGCTTAAAGGTGGCTTAAAGAAGTTTGGACATTAAGGACTTATAAGTTGTCCTTAAAGGTTGCTTAAAGGTGGCTTAAAGATAGTCTTTAAGCTGCCTTTAAGCCATCTTTACGCTTTCTTTAAGCCACCTTTAAGCAACACATATAGCTTAAAGGTGGCTTAAAGATCGTTTTTAAGCTACCTTTAAACACCTTTAAGCTATCTTTAAGGAGGACTTAAAGATGGTCATTCATCCTGTGACCCTACTCCCGGGAATCATGATTTTTACAGCTTTAAATTTACACTACCTGAGGGTGCTTCCACACAAGTTTCAGCTTTCCTGGCTCTTAAGTTTCTGAAAGAAAGAATTTTAAAGATTAACTCTATATATTCCTATATAAAACTTCGACCCTACATTGTGGCTTCACCCTACCACCAGAGGTCATGATTTTCAGAACTTTGAATCTACACTATCTGACGATGCTTCCACACAGTTTTCAGCTCTGCTGGCTAATTAGTTTCTCGAAAGAAGATTTTTAAAGATTTATTCTTTATATACCTTTGTTAATCTTCGACCCCCCATTGTGGCACCACCCTACCCCCGGGAGTCATAATTTTCAGAACTTTGAATCTACACTTCCTGAGGATGTCTCCACTCGGTTTCAGCTTTCCTGTCTTATGAGTTTATGAGAAGAAGATTTTTAAAGATCAACTTTATATATTCCTATGTAAAACTTCGATTCCACCCCCGTGTTATTTGCGCCTCCTAAACAATAGAGTTCCAATCTCGAAACCGACGTATTAATGGGGTCCTCTTAAGGGAATAAGGTAGACTTTACCTTTGTTCACCTTGATTCCTATTACCAGTGAAAATACTGTGAATTTATTAGAATTAGAATATTTTTAATTTATCAAATAATGTTTTGCTTTACTATTTAGTATCTTTATCAATTCATAGTTTATATGTACTTCATTATTTGTTGGTGTATTTAAATATCACAATCGCCGTCCTTCAACACCACCCCACCCCAAACCAACGAACAAAAAAGAATACAGTACTTGGAAATTTATGAAAAACTTTTAAAGGAAACATATTTCTGTCTCTTACATAATTAATAATGAAAGCAAGAAGACAATGCATTTGTTATTTCTATTTTTATTTTCTATCATCATAAAAAAGATATCAATAGATATTATTACAAAAAAAATCACCAATGATTTAAAAGATTTGTTTTTTGATTGTTAAAACCAAACACATTTACATATGCTTATATGTACATGTATTCATTTTTGAAATATATGTATTGCAACTGTTTGTTGCATGTACATTTATGTAGCATGCATATATACATGTAGGGAATACACTCAGCAGTCAGAGGTAGTTTCTAAATTTTTGGAGTAGAGAATTGTGTTACTCTCTTATAAGTTTCCTGCTAGCTATTAAGAAAGTTGAAACATGGTACCAAACAAACTGTTATACTTTTTGAGGGGATTTTTTTTTTCCAAGCATACTCACATCAATGAATAAAAATGCATGTAGGTAATTTGCAGCTAAGATATATATATATATATATATATATATAAAACTAATAATATTATAATGCCATGACATGCCAATAAAAATATGTATGTAGTCATAATATTTACAATTTTCACTGATTATAGATGAAGTTATGATACAATTTTTGTCTAATTGGAAATAAAAGTTGTACAGTATTTACTGTATCATAGCAGTGCGATTTGTTTGTTAATGTCACATTAGATAGAACTAATGTATACACAAAACATAATATTTTTAATCAATATAATAAAGAATGTTTGTTTTTTTAATGTTTCAATATTTCTTTATTTTTAGATGAAAGGGATTCTTGTGTCCCTTCTAATGAAGCCAGTTCAACTGTAGAAAGTAAGAAAATAATAAACTATCTACGGACAGAAATTTTAAAAGAATAATAAAAAAAATAGACCAAATGTAGAGTAAAAACCGCCCACAAGGGCTAAGTATTATTTTTTAAATGATTATTTTTATACTTAAAAGAATAACTCTTGAAAAAAAAGGACTGCATAATGAACAGTTTTAGCTCACCTGAGCTGAAAGCTCAAGTGAGCTATTCTGATCACATTTTGTCTGTCGTCCGTCTGTCTGTCTGTCCGTCTGTCTGAAAACTTTACATTTTTAACATATTCTCAAGAACCACTGGGCCAATTTCAACCAAACTTGGCACAGAGCATCCTTAGCCTAAGGGGATTCAAAGTTGTGAAAATTAAGGACCACGCCTTTTAGCAAAGGGAGATCATTAGGAATTTATGAAAATTTTCGAGATATTTTCAAAAATCTTCTTCTCATCAACCATAGGACCAGGAAAGCTGAAACTTGTGTGGAAGCATCATCAGGTAGTGTAGATACAAAATTGTGAAAATCATGGCCCGCGGGGGTAGGGTGGGGCCACAATGGGGGATCGAAGTTTTACATAGTAATATAAAGAGTAACTCTTTTAAAATCCTCTTCTCAGAAACTAATCAGCTAGGAAAGCTGAAACTCGTGTAGAAGCATCCTCAGGTAGTGTAGATTTAAAGTTGTGAAAATCATGGCCCCCAGGGGTAGAATGGGGCCACAATGGGGTGTCGAAGTTTAACATGAATATATAGAGTAAATCTTTATAAATCTTCTTCTCAAAAACTAATCAGCAAGGAAAGCTGAAACTTGTGTGGAAGCATCCTCAGGTAGTGTAGATTCAAAGTTGTGAAAAACGTGGCCCCCGGGGGTAGGATGGGGCAACAATGGTGGATCGAAGTTTTACATAGGAATATATAGAGTAAATCTTTAAAAATCCTCTTCTCAGAAACTAATCAGCTTGGAAAGCTGAAACTTGTGTGGAAGCATTCCCAGGTAGTGTAGATTCAAAGAATGAAAAAAAAGGTGGGCAGTCCTTTTTTCTTGATTTCTTTGAAAAGGTCTCAAGAATACTAACAGTTTTTGTTCTTTCACCCATCTAAAATTGTTGATCAGTTTTGAGATACAAATGATTGAATATTTTAAGGGCCAGCCCTGTGGATCCTTAATAGGGACAAAAATTCGTGTTTTGATAAAAGAAAACGATTTAAATCACAAATTCAAACATTTTATCTTCTGTGATGTCTAGCAAAATATTTCTATTTCTCTAGATAGATCGCGTCAAAGTTTAAGTACTTTGGCCCCTAAAAATCCCCAATTACGTAATAAATGGGCGTGGCAATGATTTTTTCTAATAGATATTGGTACGATCAACAACTTTGCTTCTATAATCCATTACAAAATCTTTATCGTTTTAAATTTATTTGTAATAGAGTTTAAGAGTGCCTTGGTCGCTAATTTAAGGGGCCAGCCCCTTTTTCTTGGTTTCTTCGAAAAGGTCTTAAGAATACTAACAGTTTTTGTTCTTACAATTATCTAAAATTGTTGATCATTTTTGAGATACAAATGATTGAATATTTTAGGGACCAGCCCTGTAGATCCTTAATGGGGACAGACATTGTTGGTTTGATAAAAGGAAACGAGTTATATCATAAACTCAAACATTTTCTCTTCTATGATGTCTAACAAAATATATCTCTTTCTCTAGATATATAGCGTCAAAGTTGCAGTACTTTGGTCCCTAAAAATCCCTAACTACGTAATAAATGGGCGTGGCAATGATTTTTTTAATAGATATTGTTACAATCAACAACTTTGCTTCTATAATGCATTACAAAATCTTTATCGTTTTTAAGTTATTTGTAATAGAGTTTACGAGTGTCTTGCCCCCTCCAAGTTTAAGAGTGCCTTGGCGCCTAAATAAAGGGGCCAGCCCCTTTTTCTTGATTTTGGTGGAAAGAACTTTTGATTTTCTACCACTTTTGTAATATATGTCTTAACAAAATATCAACTGATAAAAAGATACAGATCAAAACGCTTTAAAAATTTGAATCAAAATTCGTACCCAATTTTCGTGCTCAGGTGAGCTCGAAGAAATTGCACCACTGGTGTAAAGCAACATGATAGTGCTTGAGTTTAAGCTACAGACTAAGTATCCTGAAAGTTTCATAGTCATATCTCTGATAGTTTCTGAGATCAACTCTGCACAAAATAGGTTGTAAAAATGTACAAAATGGCCGATAAATCGTTACCGGAAGTGACGACAACAAAAATTTCAAAAACATACAAAATTCAGATTACATCTCATAACCTGTGAAGAAATGGTTGAAATCGGTCCAATTGTTATTGAAAAATCGCGTGCACAAAATTTGTGAAAAAAAAACAATGAAAATCGGTACCCAATTTTCGGACGCAGGCTAGCTCCGAGAAATGGCGCCATTAGGGTAAAACAAAAACAATAGGCACAACTTCAAACTGTAGTCTAGGTATCCTGAACATTTCATCATTATATCTCTAATAGTCTCTGAGTTTATGCGTGCACAAACTTGGTCGTATAAAAATTACAAAATCGGCCGTAAATCCGGACCAGAAGTGATGACAACAAAAATTTCAAAAACATATAAAATACAAACAATGTTCCATTAACATTGAAAAAATGGTTGAAATCGGTCGAATAGTTTTCGAAAAATGGCGTGCACAAAATTTGGGGAAAAAAAATAAGAAAAACTAGATACGATCTCGTTACGAGTAACGAGTAGGTCTTCCTTGTGATTTCTGTTTTAAATCATACCATGAATAATCGATACAATTTCAGAATTATTCCCCCCACACTTTCAGATAATGTATACAAATCTCTTATTACGTAATAAATGGGTGTGGCAATGAGTTTTCCAGATGAATATTGCTACAATCAACAACTTTGCTTCTATAATGCATTACGAAATCTTAATCGTTTTTATGTAATTTGTAATATACTTTACGAGTCTCTTGCCCCCCCCCCCCCCCTCCCACCCAAGAAAAAGGGGCCAGTCCCTTTTTCTCGATTTCTTTGAAAAGGTCTTAAGAATACTAACAATTTTTGTTCTTAGACCCATCTAAAATTGTTGATTATTTTTTAGATACAAATGTTTGAATATTTTAGGGGGCCAGCCCTGTAGATCCTTAATGGGGACAGAAATGCGTGTTTTGATAATATGAATCGATTTAAATCATTAATTCAAACATTTTCTCTTATATGATGTTTAACAAAATATTTCGTCTTTTCAAGTTATATTGCGTCAAAGTTTAAGTACTCTGGCCCCTAAAAACCCCTTATTACGTAATAAATGGGCGTGGCAATGATTTTTTCTAATAGATATTGGTACGATTAACAACTTTGCTTTTACAATGCATTACAAAATCTAACGTTTAAGTTATTTGTAATAAAGTTAACGAGTGCCTTGGCCCCTAATTTAAGGGGCCAGCCCCTTTTTCTTGATTTCTTTGAAAAGGTCTTAAGAATACTAACTTTGTTTGTTCTTACACGCATTTAAAATTGTTGATCATTTTTGCGATACAAATGTTTGAATATCTTAGGGGCCAGCCCTCTATATCCTTCATGGGGACGGAAATTCGTGTTTTGATAAGTGGTAGCGATTTAAATCATAAATTCAAACATTTTCTCTTCTATGATGTCTACCAAAATATTTCTACTTTTCAAGTTATATTGCGTCAAAGTTTAAGTACTCTGGCCCCTAAAAATCCCTAATTACGTAATAAATGGGCGTGGCAATGATTTTTTCTAATAGATATTAGTACGATCAACGACTTTGCTTCTATAATGCATTACAAAGTCTTTATCGTTTTTTAGTTATTCGTAATAGAGTTTAAGAGTGTCTTGGCCCCTAAATAAAGGAGCCAGCCCCTTTTTTCTCGATTTTGTTGGAAAGAACTTTTGATTCTCTACCACTTTTGTTATATATGTCTTAACAAAATATCAACTGATAAAAAGATATAAATCAAAACGTGTGAAAATTTTGAATGAAAATTCGTACCCAATGTTTGTGCCCAGGCGAGCTCCAAGAAATGGCGCAACAGGCATTAAACAACTACATGCTGCACAACTTCAAACTATCGTCTACCTATCCTGAAAATTTCATATTCATATCTCTTATGGTTTCCGAGTTTATAGCTGCACAAAATGGGTCGTCAAAAATTACAAAATGGCCGACAATTCGGTACCGGAAGTGACTACGAAAAAATTAAGAAAAATTTATCAAGTTTAGATCACGCCCTAGCATCTGTGAAAAATGACTGAGATCAGTCGAATAGATTCCGAAAAATCTCGTGCACAAAATTTGGAAAAAAAAAATAATAATAATAACTAGACACGATCTCGTTGCGAGCAACGAGGAGGTCTTCCGTCCGATTTTTAGAATATGGAATGACCTTACTCTTGACCTTCATCAGCGAAACGTATCCGGAAAAGGAGGCGGGATCTATGAGTAATGGGTGAAAGACTATCTATCCCTTTGGTGTCCCTTATTTGAGGGATCAGCTCCTATTCATTCATTTTAATCAAAAGGTATTTTTGTGTACCACTAATAAGTATTTAGAAATTGGTTACCGTTTTTGAGATATCTGGGAAAAATGGTTTTGATATCCGGTCCTTATACTCCTTTTAGGGTCCAGATAAAAACAATATATGGTTGTACATTGTTAAGCTCAATATTTTTATCATCTTTTGTTAAATATTGCTTTCCAAAGTTTTCCTCCATTTTGAGATATTGAGCATTAAAGCCTTAGACTTCTGGCCCCTTAAAATCCCTAATTACGTATTATAAGAGTAAATGATTGCCATGTACAGGTACATTACATTAGAATGACCATAATCGCTTCTATAACGTATCACAAAATATTTAACAGTAAAACGTTATCATTAAAATACTTTAGAGCCCCCTCAGCCCCTTATTGGAAGGGCCAGCACCTTTTTCATGATTTCAAATGAAAGCTCTTGTCAATTCAAACACTTTTTGTTCAACAAGTAATTACAAATTTTGTACGTTCTTAAGATATTTTGAGAGGGTCGTGTTAGGGGCCTTTTAGGGACCGCATAACAAAGAAATTATAGTTGATTATTGTTAAGCTCATTATTTTAAACATCTTTTGTTCAATATTGCTTATCCAAATGTTTCTTCATTTTGAGATATTAAGCATTAAAGTTTTGGACGTCTTTCCCCTTAAAATCCCTAATTACGTAACATAGGAGTAAATGATTACCATGTATAGGTAAATAACCTTAGAATGAACATAATTGCTTCTATAACGCATCAAAAAATATTTCACGGTAAAAGGTTATCATTAAAAGATTTTGAGCCCCCTCAGTCCCTAATTTTAAGGGCCAGCCCCTTTTTTATGATTTCAAATGAAAGCTCTTGTCAATTCAAACACATTTTGTTCAAAAAGTGTTTACAAATTTTGTACCGTTCTCGAGATATCTGGAGAGGGTCGTTTTAGGGGCAGACCCTGTAACTCCTTTTAGGGACCGCATAACAAGGAAATTATGGTTTCAGATTTTTAAGCTCAATATTTTGAGCAACTTTTGTTCAATATTGCTTATCCAAATGTTTCTTCATTTTGAGATATTAAGCATTACAGTTTTGGACTTCTGGCCCCTTAAAATCCCTAATTACGTAACATAGGAGTAAATGATTGCCATGTATAGGTAAATAACCTTAGAATGAACATAATTGCTTCTATAACGCATCACAAAATATTTCACGGTAAAAGGTTATCATTAAAAGACTTTAGAGCCCCCTCAGCCCCTAATTTTAAGGGCCAGCACCTTTTTCTTGATTTCAAATGAAAGCTCTTGTCAATTCAAACACATTTTGTTCAAAAAGTGTTTACAAATTTTGTACCGTTCTCGAGATATCTGGAGAGGGTCGTTTTAGGGGCAGACCCTGTAACTCCTTTTAGGGACCGCATAACAAGGAAATTATGGTTTCAGATTGTTAAGCTCAATATTTTGAGCAACTTAGGTTCAATATTGCTTATCCAAATGTTTCTTCATTTTGAGATATTAAGCATTAAAGTTTTGGACTTCTGGCCCCTTAAAATCCCTAATTACGTAACATAGGAGTAAATGATTGCCATGTATAGGTAAATAACCTTAGAATGAACATAATTGCTTCTATAACGCATCACAAAATATTTCACGGTAAAAAGTTATCATTAAAAGACTTTAGAGCCCCCTCAGCCCCTAATTTTAAGGGCCAGCACCTTTTTCTTGATTTCAAATGAAAGCTCTTGTCAATTCAAACACATTTTGTTCAAAAAGTGTTTACAAATTTTGTACCGTTCTCGAGATATCTGCAGAGGGTCGTTTTAGGGGCCGACCCTGTAGCTCCTTTTAGGGACCGCATAACAAAAAAATTTTGGCTTCAGATTGTTAAGCTCAATATTTTGAGATATTGAACATCAAAGTTTTGGACTTCTGGCCCCTTAAAATCCCTAATTACGTAACATAGAAGTACATGATTGCCATAATTAGGTTAATAACCTAAGATTAAACAGAATTGCTTCTATAACGCATCACAAAATATTTCACGGTAAAAAGTTATCATTTAAAGACTTTAGAGCCCCCTCAGCCCCTAATTTGAAGGGCCAGTCCCTTTTTCATGATCTGAAATGAAAGCTCTTGATTTAATTAAGTTTTTTTGTTCTACATGTTTTAACAAAATGCTTTCAAGAAAAGAGATATTTAAAGAAAACCAAGAAAAATCAGGACGCCTTTTTAATCTTAATTTCCAAGCTCGGGCGAGCTTCGGCGCTCTTTGAGATAAAGATGATTAATGACCATTAGACACTATTTCAGTCTTCCGTCTATCAGCCCTGAAAAGTTCAACATCATATCATTAATAGTAAAAGAGGAGTTCTCCGCACAAAATACCCCTAAAAAAACTGATAAATCCACGATATCTCAAGATAGGAAGTGACGTCATCAACAAAAAAATTTTCCAACAAGGTTCACACCAATACCTATCAGAATTGAAAATTTGACGTAAATCGGTTGAGCCGTTTCCGAGAAATCGCGTGCACAAAATCGGTAAGAAAAAAAAAATAATAACTAGACACGATCTCGTTGCGAGCAACGAGGAGGTCTTCCGTCCGATTTTTAGAAGGTGAAATGACGTCATCGACTTTAATTATCGACAACAAAACATGATATGAAAATAGGGGCGAAGAACTAATGCTTTCCTGTAATGCTTTTTATAAGTTCTTTTTCGTTGCTTTTTCAAATAGAAAAAATTTTTCCAATTGAAATAGAAAAGATTAAACTATTTTACCTCTGGCCCCTAATATCCCTAGTTAGGTAACGCATGAGAAAATCATTATATTGTTGGGATATATAAACGTATTATACATAAAGTCTGTCCCAAGATATTTTTGCCACACATTTTCTCAAATTATTCGATATTTGTAAGTATCTCTTGATTCAGACGAGGTTCATTCGATAGTATGAAAAAATCCCAAGATTTCCCTTTTGTAACGTCCCCTCTAGCTTGTCAGGTTTCAATACACGGCTAAAAAAAGAATGTCTACGGGGATTTTGCATTGCATCGGCCATTATAAAGCCCGGATGAAAACGTTGAAAAATTGTGCTAGATATTCCGTGAGACTTCCGAATTGAGAAAAGATGTAAACATTCCCCATTATAAATCTCCGTAGGAAATCTGTTTTTGATCCTGTGAATGTTTACGAAGGAAAAATAGTAATTTCTGAATGAAGTTTGACCCCCTAAAAAACGTTTATACCTAATTACGTAACACATGATAAAATCAATAGATTTCTTGGATACATAACAGTTGAGATCGACACAAAATTTAAAATTTTGATTAATTCATGTGATTTTGAATGACCATAGTTGTGAATGGAATTGTAGATCATTTTGGAGAATAAGCGGGTATTGAACATAATTAATGCACATGATCATGCACATGACAAATAAAGTGTCTTACACATGTAAATCTTAATGTAAAAGCTGCTTGGTCCAATTTTCAATAAAATAATTGTATGCTTTTAAACGATGGTTATGCTAAGTATGTGTGCAATAATATACGTTGCAGTAGTTTTCCCGGTCAATTAAGCCATATTTAAATAAAAAAAATTATGTACATGTTGAAACTCGTTGAATCCGGATGTTGTGTATTACGGCATGCTGCCCAATCCGGCGACATTATTCAGCCCCTTGACATTTTCCCATCATTTTTGTTTTAAAAAAATTGTGCAATCCCGATCCTGTCTATTCTGTAAACCGGCGAAATGAAAAAACATACTGCTTATAATTAGTGAGAGTTATCTCCCGTAGTCCGTCTACTTATCGATCGGTCGGCCTTCTGCGAGATATTTTAAATGCTCAATTATCGACCAATTTTACTGTCGTTGCTATTGATTTAAATAACTGTAAATATAGATCCAAACTAGCAACTCATTTCAGTTAATACCGTAAAGTCTTGTTATGAATTGCAAAATTTAGATAATTAGATTATAATTCACCCCATTTTTTCAGGCCGTGATTCAGGATACTGTGAGAGTAAGACTGCCGATATTGTCTGTTATCCCCGTTGTATGGCTACACGTACAGAGTTGCATATTATTCTAGATCTGTCAAAATGCTATTTTTTTAAAATAAAATTCTCATTATATTAATATTCATCCATTGTTTCCCTGTATCATAACAGTTCTCGCCATCAGGTGTTTCAGCCACCTGTTGACTTGTTAATGTTTTGTTTAACAATTTACGGTTAAGCATGCACTTTACAGGTAGATCGGATGTTTGAAAAATTATCAATAACGATGATTTGATTCAAAAAGTATTTCCATCGTATGTATTCCATTATGGATTTATTGTTTCAAAAAAATAATTTAAAATGAAAATTGGTACCGTATAGATAAGATCGATGAAATCTAATATATTTCAGAACAATTGAAAATTTTACAAGAATACACGATCAGGAGCTACTGCATTTAATACTAAAATTAATTTCAAACAATGTCCTCTAAACCGGATGTTGCCTAATCCGGCCATTTTTTTTCAGAACCACCCTCCGCCGGATTAGACAATTTTTGGTGTATATCCACAAAATAATCGACATAAAAGGGTTTTGCGTTATTTCGCCTCGTGTTTAAACTGGCCCCTTACGTTGAAGCTAACATGATTGTATTACGACTTTGACATCTGTCTTTTTTATATAATCTATTATAACATATGAAATATACAGCATGACTATTTAAACAAAAATAAAGCAGTGTACATTTGTTCATTAATAGGTTTTATGTTTACATTGTTTATAATCATTGCAAAACATGCAGGATGAATAAACACAATCACTCGAAGGATGAAACCCAACGGTTTCCTTTTTTAAACATTCCAATGATGTATTTTGAGGGTTTTTTTGTATGCCCAAAATTTATTTTTATTTACTTTGAATATTTCTAACGTTGAAGGGAGAGCAATTCCGTGTAAATACATCTATAACTTTGTAAGATCATTCATTTGGTTTGCAAGGAAAATTATTTGATACTGTAATGGCCGACAAATCGGAACATGCAGCTTAAAGAAATTTCTCAACATTTTATACCTCGAAACGTTATTTCAAATCAGGCACCAAACAATAAAGGGAAATGGAAATATTCGGCGGATATATACGTTAAAGTATTCTTATGATAAAAAATTGTATTTTTGGCAAACATAGATTAATCATTTTTTATCTCCTACAAGATATAATCGCACCTGTGTTTTGTATCCATCTCTTTTTAGCCAAACCTGTAAAAATTCGTGGTCGTTTCACCGTCTTGTTGTAAACCCCGCTGAAATGATTACAATCGATTCGCTGTTGAACGAAAGACTCGACTAGAAAAACTTGCTGCATGGGCCATCTAACATTATTAATTTTAATGATGAATTCAGAAACTTATAGATTTCAAAAAGTGTCATTTTTTGTTAAGTTACAGGAACATTGTCATTCATGCACATAAATTTGTACAAAATAAGTTATATGTTATTCAACCAGTGTTTGAAATTTAAGACCGTTCTTGAAATATTTGGGAAAGAAATTTTAGGGGTCATCCTTTCATCTTTTTATCGGGCTCGTGTAACAAAATTTGAGCCATTTCCGAATAACTGTGTGCACAAAAATCGTATATTAAAAGAATGCAGGTAACGGGAGCTTTTAACAGGGGAGCAGGGAGTGCTTTAAAATTCATATTGACATGTATTAATTTACCGTGTAAAATTATCAATCATAGGCATTAGATAACTGCTATTGCCTGGTTGGCGAATTTGATTTGCCTATTGACTCCATGACATCTACAATTTCGCTTAGTTAAACGATAACATTTTTAAAAAAAACATATATAAGCATGTACTCCAATCAGGTGTTGTACTTTACAGAACGTTTAAAAAATTACGCGATTGCCGAGCGCTTCTTTTTTGGGAAAAATAGTCCTAATCAGACAGCAAATACATAATACAGCATACAGACGGTTTTATTAATATATATATATAATTTATGTATTAACTATTTAAGTGTGCTTGAATATGCAAATTTTAAAGCCCATTCGATTTGTATTAGATAATTAATCTACTAAGTAGTATTTTTAACCATGTGTTCTCTACTCGATTTTTAACTATCCGAATACAATCAAAATATTTACAATGAATGCACATGTACATAAACTTTTTATAACTCACATATTCTTTCAGAATCAAAAAAAAAATAAAATTTGATTAATTATAAATTAATAAAATCAGCAATGAGTATGCTTTTTAATGAATCTGACCACCATTGCGAAGTGGTTATTATACCAATATTGTGACCCTTATTATTTTACGGCCTGAATGTAAATAATTTTTCAACTTCTATAAAATGGTTAGTTTTAACGTGCCCGCACCTACCGTAAAATTGTACTTCTTAAGCTGCCTTATCTCAAACGCTTTTTAAATATATTTTAACTTTTACTTACTACATCCTGCTTAACTCTCTCTCTCTCTCTCTCTCTCTCTCTCTCTCTCAACTCATAAAAAATTCTAATACTTTGTTAGACAAATGAAGAATCACATTATCATAGATTACAGATACTTATGTGAATATCGCCAATATTTTGTTGAAATTGGTAGTGTAATGCATTTAATTCTCAGCAGCAAAATGTCACAAATAGAAACAGGTGAATTCATTTACATTTCAAATCGTACGACTGTAAAACGTATTATATTAATTGATGGCAGATTTTTTCCTTTATTTTACGAACTATTATTTAAATCAATGGTTTGATGCATCGTTAACCGATATCATTGGAAATGAAAATAACAACGAATCAAAGAGCATTGAAATGTGTGATAACGTATAAACACGAGAAGCATGTGTCCTACAGCGAATCGGCTGTCCACTAGCGCGGCTTCTCCTTGGCCCGTGTGATGAAAATGTACACTCAACGTGGTGGGTTTGAAATGTTTGCAGTTTGATAACTAAATTTTATTTTCCAACAATAAAACTATTTCATGACATAGACAAGATCACAAAGAACGCCCCTTGTTCAATGACAGTCATACAATCTATTTTTTTTTTATTACGAGAGCAAAAAAGCAATACTTCGTAGGTAATGGTATAATCTTTTTCCATTCACTCTTTAATATCGTTTAAATCTGAATTCTTTGTGTTTGCAGCAAAATAAATAAACCCGTGTGTGTATTACAGTAAGGCGCATATCTTGTGTATTGGATAACGGTAGACCGCTCGCTAGTCCAGCCGCTACCCATTTCCTCGGCCGCGGGCAAGGATCGGATACGTATAATTGTTTACATACATGAAGCTCGGAAAACAGCTAGCTAGATTTTAAATGCGACTCAAATACATTGCATAGAAGTAATTCTTTTACCCATAATGTGTTTCCCCTGAAAAGAATTAAAATGTTTCAACACTTTCCGAATGCAAGCTAGTACACTGTCTATGGTAGTAGGTAAAGGTATAATCTTTTTTTATTTTCTATTAAAATCACTAAAATCGGAAGTTTTGTGTTAGCAGCTACATATAAAAATTCATGTGTGCATTACAGCAAGACACAAATCTTGTGTATTTGATAACGGCAGACCCGCTCGCTAGTCCAGTCGTGACCTACTTCCTCGGCTGCGGGCAAGGGTGGATACGTAACTGTTCACATACACAGCTCGGAATACAGCTAGATTTAAAATGCGACTCAAATGAATTGCATAGAAACAGTTCTTTCATCCATAATGTGTTTCACTAGAAAATAACTAAAATGTTTAAACACTTTCCGTATATAAACTGGTATCCTTTGTGTCAGTTATACGCACAAATACCCCGTTTACTTGCCAAATAAAACACAAATACATGGTAACAAGTCTGGCTTTTTACACTCATATTACGCAATACCCGAACAAAATAGTATTGTTACGACATTAATAAGATCATAATGAACAACTTTTGCAGCGACAGCCATATTGAAATCTTAACCAATTTTGAGTTATAAAGTGAAAACTTTGAAGGGTTCTAGGCCCTTAATTTGAGGGGCCAGCCCCTTTTTCTAGATGTCAAAGAAAAGATCTTGTAAATATAAATTTTTTTTCTTCTACATGTCTTAACAAAATATTTGTGAGAAAAAAGATAATCTAAGAAAACCAGGCAAAATCACAACACTTTTTTAATCTCTTTTTTCGAGCCCTACCGAGCTTTAGCGCCTTTTGTGCCTGAAAGTGATTAATGCCTTATTACATATCTACAATCTTTTGTCTATCATTCCTGAAAATTTGAACTAAATATCTTTTATAGTTTTTCATAACTCTCTTGGACAAGCCGTCCCTCTGAAAATCAAGAAAACGTCGATATTTCAAAAACGGAAATGACGTCATCAACCAAAAAAATTTCCGATCAAGTTTAAATTAATATCAATAAGATCTGAAAATTTTATCAAAATTGATCAAAGAGTTTCTGAGTAATCGCTGACACAAAATCGGTAAGAAAAAAAAAGGAGAAGAATGAGAAAAAAAAACCGAAGAAAAACAATAAGGTCTTCCGTTGGAAACGGAAGACCTTAATAATAATAGGGAAAAAGAAACCTAAGAAAAACAATAAGGTCTTCCGTTGGAAACGGAAGACCTTAATAACTAGAGCAAAGCTCGTTGCAAAGCAACGAGTGGGTCTTCCGCTAATGTAGAAAGTAATGCTAAAAGTACCTCTTAGAAACAGAGTTCTTCAACTGTAACAAAAAGATCTTAAGTACAAAATGATTAAAAAAAATATGGAATGATTCTATGTATGACTTAACAAAATCCGAATCATTTGAAGTAAGATTTAACAAAAACGTTAACGACCTAACATGAGAATTGCAAAAGTGTTTAAGTACGACTTATTAATTTTCGAATTATTTTTGGTACAAGTTAACTTAACCTTAGACTAACATCTATTTTATAAACCCAGAATGCAGAATCAAAATTTCCGTAAAATTAAATTTTTTAACGCTTATATCCCGCAATCAATCATCCGATTTTTTAAACGGATTTCAGTTTGAAATTAAACTTTATAAGCTCCTTTTTCCGTTTATGATTAATAACAAAACTATTGCTCCTGAAATAGTTATTATGAAACGCGTTCCTGACCTCTAATTTGACGGGAAAGCCCCCTATTTTGATATGAAATAAAAGGTCTCGTAAATATAAACATATTTTGTTCAAGAATTGTTGACCGTTCAAGTTATATATGAACAACTGTGTTTTAGGGGCCAATCCTTAAACTCCTTAACGGGGTCACCAACAAAAAAGGTTTATGTAGCAATTTGTTTATACTCTGTCCCAAGTTTTTGCTTCCACCAGTTTTTGCTTGATATTTCGATAATCATAAATGCCTTTGAGCTCAAACTACGTTCATCCAATAATATGATAAATGTCCAGATTATCTGTTTTGAAACGCTCCCTCTACCGCTTCAGGTTTCAATACACATCCCAAAAAAGAAAGTCTATGGAGATTTAGCAGTGCACCAGCCATTATTAACAAAATCCTAATGATTCTAAGTGAAAAATAACTAAAATCTTAACGATTTTACGTAATGTATCCGAATATGTTCAAGCACCATTCTCTCACCAGAGGTTGGCTACATAAGCTTCGAATTGTTTACACCTTTGTCAACGCCGGAAAAGTAGTTTGTCACACGATCAAAACAAGCATGGCGAGCACATGGCATTGTTGATTCATTTCTCCTGTGCAATCATTTTAAGGGAGAATACTAACGCGCAAAGTTTGAAATTATTGCAGAGGATGTCATTGCTGTTGATTTGTGTAAAATCAACGATGAACCGGGAGCCTACTGGAACTGATTTTTCAAAACTTTCAAATATCTGTCAAACTAAATCTTGCGATCAGATTTTAATTTTTACGTCTGCAATAAAGTTTTCCCTGTAACTTTAAAATAGAAATGAATTTAAGTGTTAAGGTTTTAATTTAAATTAAACTGTACTTATAATCAAATTAA
This sequence comes from Magallana angulata, assembly GCF_025612915.1. Taxonomy (NCBI): domain Eukaryota; kingdom Metazoa; phylum Mollusca; class Bivalvia; order Ostreida; family Ostreidae; genus Magallana; species Magallana angulata. Next base: position 106,333 of record NW_026441810.1, read on the forward strand.
TAGATTAAAGAAGAAAATACATCGATTGTAAAACATTTTGCCCATCGTTTCAGTTTGTACTGAATGTTGTACTTCGGGCGTTGACAGAGGTGTACGCAAAGCCTGTGTAGCACGACCTGTGATGAGAAAATGGTTATAAGTACATAACATAAAGAATTTTCGATTCTTTTTGGTACAAGTCAATTTAATTTGGTATTTTAAACTATTTCTTAAGGCGCTAGCGCAGAATCCATTTTTTATTAGATCAAAAAATTCATATTTTTAAAAAATTTGATTCGCTTCAGGTTTCGACCGGAAGAGATGGATATTCATCTTCAGCCTTATTACAAAGATAAAATGATAAAAGTATTATCACAGAAAGTTTCGAGCCTCTATCTGAAAGCGTTTATGGGAAACGGCGCTGACAAAATAAATTAAGAAAAATCTAATCATGACTTAAAGGAACTTGGACACGATTTTAGATCAAAATTTTATTTCTTGTTTTTTTATGTATAAAATGGTTTACTTGTGCATTTTGAATCATTGACCAAAACTTGAGTGTTCGAAGTCAAATTATAAGAGAGATGCAGAGGTAAGAATTCATTGTTATGTAAACAAAGCACGAGTCTTATATTTGTTTACAAATAATGTGAAGTATGAAATTACCATTTCTTTGTTAAAATAATCGTGGCAAACAAGCTGAATTGATTCAATGTGTTCATAAATAACATTATCAACAGAAGATGGCAACATTTGATTGAAATTATACCAATTAAACACATATGTAAATAATTACAAAGCTCGAGCTTTGTTTACAAAACAAAGAATTCCAAACTCTGTATCGTGCTTATAACTCAATATTTTACTTCCAAATTTTGACAAAGTATTAAAAGTATCAATATTAACCATTCTAAGCATAAAAAATTGAAAAATAAAATTGAAAATTTTGAGCTCAAATCGTGTTTTAGTCCTTTAACGTAAAAATGGAATTGACGATATCATGGAAACTTTTACATTTTCGAAGCATGATAAAGTCACATAATGTGTTAAAGTTATGTTAAAATTGCATTAAGATTTTTTGGGTTTTGAATCCAAAATGTCTAGGTATTTTGTTTGCATTCTCACATACTTAGTTTCTTTTTAACTCTTCATTTTTTTTCAAAGCAAAAACAACGGGGGGAAAGATAAATAGATATATCACTTGTTTATCAGCTTTAAAATTAATTTCAAAAATATAATGAGATAGATAACTTGTTATCAGCTTTAAAATTATATCTCAAATATGTTTTCCAATTTTTCCAGAGTTTATCAAAATTTCATAAACTCACATGATTTGATAGCTTAATAATTTTCAACTTTATATGTGAATAAAAGATAATGTAACAGCAAAACAAATGTCAGATTTTTGTTTTGCTTTAAACAAGTAAAAATGTATAGGTTAAAGTACAAAGGTTTATAATTAACAAATTTGCTTAAAAAACGGAAGGGTAGTTCACCAAATAATACATGATTAACATTAAAGCCTATTCTATCTGAAGTTTTTCTATATGTATGCATAATAAGATTTTTTCATATTGGTAGTAATCATGAACATATTATAAATACATGCTGAATTGTTTTCACATTTTCTTTACAAAAAGCACAGACATCATATGAAATAACACAATTTTTCCTTAAATAATAATTTGTATAAAAAAATTTGTGATGATTTCTGTATTGTAGATACTATATTGAAGAATCGGTAGTGTTTTTAAAACAAACTTAGAAAATTCTTTAACAAAAAATAATTATTTAGGTGGAGTGACAGTTTAGTGTTCCATTTTTGATTTGCTCTGAGGACAATATTTTACTCTCAATGAGTTAATGGAAATCTTTGTATATGAATATTTTCAGGATGGTGTTTTTCACATAGTTTTTATTATACTAAAAATTGACAGGCATTGCAGGTACCCAATAGATATCCCGAAGATACTGCATTTTGTCACCTTGATAACATTAGGATGGATCTCTCAATTTTAACATTGCTCGTTTAATCTAAATCGGATTTTAGTTTTGTGGTGAGTAAAATGATATCTACAAGAAGAATACTATAAAGAAAATGACTGCATACACATAATGTTTTCTTTGATAGTTAATTTGAAATCTCTAAGCTCCTTCTGGTCATTTACTTAAAGGGTCAGTTCTTCTTGTTGCGGTCAAATCAGTTCTTGTGAAAGACTAAACAACGCTTGTTCTAAACGTTAAATAAAATAATTTAATTTCTTAAACACATTTCTTGCACAAAGTTAAATTTAGAGACTGGCTTTATACGTTTTAAAAGGATTTTTTTAAAAAGAAAAATAAATGGATGGCGTATGGTGAAATATTTGTTGTTCAATAGCCTTTTTTGAACTGTTTGGAATTATTGAGTTTTGAGATAAATTGTTTTTGACCTTTAAACTCGTATTAACATGAAAGATGAGTAATGCATGCTACTGTATTGGTCAAAAGCTATACCTTGAATAATTTTGCCTCAATAATTTATTAAAAATTATTGCTCGGTTTTGAGTTATGATTAAAAAACTTTCTAACCTTAATATTTAACTAAATTCTCATAACCTCAAACTGTCATTAACGTAAAATTTAAAAATCATATGTACATTTTATGCTTTTTTAGTCCTGTATATTTTGTGGAATATTTCACGAGTTAAACAGGTCGGGTCAAGTTTTTTCTGTGCCATTGGTATAAAATACATACTAAATAAGACACCGACGTAATCGAATAATAGACCAATCAGCTGAATAACATTCCTGAGTTGATATGCATCATGGGTTAGTACAAATATACTAGGTTTTAAAAAATGCTAGTTTTCCTAATTGCTTTTGGAAAGGCATAATTACTTTTTTCAAGCATTTTGCATACTTAAAACACGTATTTATATCATCATTTTCTACTAATTCCATACTTTTATGGTAAAAATTTGGTTTCATCAACTGCATAATAAAAGCCTTACCACCGACGCTGATATTTCATTGAATACAGGTTTTATGTGAATTTGATGGTTCAATGCATTTGACCCAGTGGTGTTCGTACATTGGCTGGCTTTTACAAGACCTCATGTGACCATTGAAAGGGGAATAGTAATGGTTTTGATCAAATTTTATTTCTCTGCTTTCATTGTATACAATGCTTTAGAAAAGCATTTCTAATAATAAACCAAAATTTGAGTGTCAGTCGTATAGTTATAAGCAAGGTACAGAAATCACAATTTTTGTCTTGTAAACAAGGCTCGTACCCCATTTTTGTATACATTTGTTCAATATACCGGTAGAAGTTCTTTTTCAAGCTGATTTTTCAATTTAAAATAATATGAACAAGAACAATGTACATAACTAAATATAGGAAACTTCTTTATCCTATAATTTGGTTATTATCTTGACTCTGCTTTTTTTTTTTTTTTTTTACAAATGCAGACATGTACAAATTTAACATAGCTTGAGTTCTAATATCGAATAAATCTCCTGTTCTGCAGGATTACCGCCATGTTGGTTTGAGACTTTTACTATAACGCTTTTGGCTACTCATTCTTCACGCAATAATTCATGCTAAACGCTATTAAGGAATTATTTCACCCGAATATGTTTTACTGTTTACAAAAATTTGTAAACACAATTTGGAAAAATATGGCATTCATCTTGATAAGGTTCTATTAAAGACTGACTAAACAGGCTGATATTCAGACACATTTATCTGCGCTCCAATGATAATTGAGGGACGTGTTCCTGTGTCTGTTATTTCAATACGCATGCGAAAACCCTTCACTATTGTAGATCGTGCGCATCAAAATCAGATCAGGGATTGTTTATTTCATTTTGTTGTCGAAAATGATGAAAATGACATCACATTATTATTTTTGTTGGATATATTGGAAGAATCAACAATATGATGCAAAAAGTATACACTCTGTATGAAATACACAATTACCGGTAAATAGTCGGCTGTGCACCCGAAGAAGGACTGCACTGTCTGTGCAAAAAAATTTAGATAATTTTGTTAAATTGGACTCTTGTATTTTCTAATATTAAGTGTAGTTTCTTACAGATCATAAAATATATTTACATCACATAGTTTAATTAGAAATTATTTTAACAATAATTCTCTAACATCTTTTGTGCAGGAATTGCAGTAAAATATTATAATATTGCAAAAACTATATTGCTCAAAAATGCTGTTTAAATAAAATCATGTATTTGGGAAAACTACCCCATTTATATTCTATGACATTTATACACATGAATCGGAATTAAAACCACTGTTTTACAGCGTCCATAACATATATCATATATATTATCTAATAAAGCAACTGCAGTGATAAATTGGTAGATTGTTTTTCCATCTCCGAATCCAGTTTGAACTAGTTTTATTGCTTATGAATCAAACAGATTTTAGTTGCAAAATTGTTTATCTTTGCTTAAATATATCGATCAATACAATTGCTGGGTCAATGATTGTTTGAGCATAAAGGCTGATTTTTTCATTGAGAAATAACAATATTTATACAATATACAAGAAACTTAATATGGCCATCCAAAAGTTGAACATTTTCTATTCTTGCAAACAGTCAAAATAATATAGTAAAGATATGATACATTTTTGTAAAATTGTACTTCAAATACAGTGAAGTTTGATAAAGTATCCTCCTATCATTAGGCAACACTTCTTTGTTTCAAGCCTAATAACAACGTGCATTTTCAAAGAGATAGAACTACAGCCTCATGATAACTGTAAAATGTGGAGAACCTACCTGTGTGTGCTTCTATTGGATTTGAGATATAAACATGGTCTAATGTTGTTCCCCCCTCTGTAGTAAAAAAATTTTCAAAAAAAAAATCTGTTGAAACCCGTACTTAGTCAGAAAAGTCTGTATAGGCCCATTTGACTTTGCATCTTCGTTCACATCTCCCAGTAAAATGCACGTCTCGCCTTGCAATCTTACTGTATCTAAGAGAGATTTCAAAGATTGCAAGAAAACGGTTACGTTCAGTGTTGGTTGTCGATAAACATTTACTAGCACTATGTTTTTTTTTTCAACAACTTGACAACAATGCCTTCAATGTTTTCGACAGAATGATGAATAATCTGTTTTTTATCATCGTTTTCTTTGAGATACAAAGCGACCCCGCCACCTTTTGAATTGTGTAACGACATGTGTTCTCCGCTGTTGCTATACGCCTTCATTCTTGTAAGATGGTAAAACTCAAAGCCACTTAGGCTTAGATGCGCAGTATCTTGATCAGACCGTAACCATGTTTCTGTTAGACAAACTACGTCTGCATTTTTAAATCGCTTGTCAACTTTCATGTGGCAAAAGTGTTTGTTCAAACTTTGAATGTTATGAAGAACTACTATAGTGCTGTTAGAGTGGGATTCAAATGGTTCGTCAAAATCAAGCTTTTGCATGTCTTTCATAGCGGATTTAACATCTGGGTCAGCATACAATTTTTTTAACATCTTTTCCTTGTCATTTGTTTCGATGAATAATCCTTCCTTTGAAGTAACTCTCGTTAATGCCACATAAGCTTGACCGGGAGCAAATGTCTTGTCAAGGTTTACAACAACTTTGTCTACAGTCATCCCTTGAACCTTGTGAGCTGTACAGGCCCATGATAGTTTTAATGGAAACTGGTGTCTTACTATGGCGTTTGATTTTCTCACAACTATTTCTTCTTGAATTCTTTCAATCAAAACCATGTTTCCTTTCTTTGTTCGCTTTCCAGTTTTTCTACCAACGTTATGACTATCAAATATAACAGCTATAGCTGTTACATTTGCTTTTTCTGCATCTGCATGTTCAAAGTGGGAAATGTATCCCATAACTCCATTGACTAAGCCATCTTTGACATCGCAATTTCTTGTCAACATGACCCGAGCATCAGCAGCAAAGAGTAACAAGCTTGATAAACTGTCATTTTTGGTTTGGCATGGTTTCTCTCTGAGGCAGAGTTTTCCTGATGTTTTATCTTTTTGATAATCTTTTGCATCAATCTCTTTAAAGTCTTTGCACTTCTTTCTCAACATATTCAAATTGTACGTGTTCACTTCATCATTAGTTGAATATACATGAAGAACATCTTCGGGACCTTCTCTGATGCAATCATTCACTATGATCATTGTTTCGCTTGCTAAAGGTTCTTCTGAAGTTCTTGTACGGAGCAAATTTAAAGCTCTTGCAAATGGGACATCATTGCGTTGACGCATTATCTCAGTCAATTCGACTTCATGGAATAAATCTTGCCAATGGTCAACTGGATATGATGCATTTTCTATATACAGTCTCTCGTCTTTTCTTTGTTTCACGGGTGGAAGTTGGAAAAAGTCACCAACGGCAAGTACACTTACGCCTCCAAATGGGTCCTTGCATTATTTGATTTGCACCAGTCTCTCGTGAATGTAGTATAAAAGTCGTTTGTACACCATTGATACTTCATCTATTACAAGAATCTGCAGGTCTGAGAGTTTTACTCTAATTTCACTTAAAGTCTGTTCTTTCAATGGTTCGTATGGCAGTGGCATGAACTTTGTCAGAGAGAAAACACTGTGAATTGTACTGCCACCAATGTTGAAAGCAGCTGTGCCGGTAAAAGCAGTCAGCAACACTGATAACGCTTCTGGTGACGACAAACTCCTAGAGAAAAGGCGTGATGCTTCAAAATTAATAGCTTTGACAATCTGACTTTTTCCTGTTCCTGCACCTCCTGTTAAGAATATATGGAATGGCGCTGGGTTTTCATTTACTATTTTTCTGATACACCAGCCTCTCACGTAGTAGAACACTTTCTGCTGGATTTCATTCAAGTTTTGCACCATATTTAACATTTCTTCATTAGAGACGCTTGTTTGTTTAACTTGATACAACACATCAGCTTTGTTCGAGACATTTGGAATATCTGGTATATTTTCTTCAATATGATCGAAATTCTGCTGAGTAGATTTCATCATGACACATTCATCTCTATTTTGTTCTGTCTCGGGACATAGATTTGCCCATGCATCTTCAGGTTTTCCGATGTTTTCATACAAATCTTGGGCTTCATCAATAACATTCTCATTCTCAGCAGAGCGAACATGGTTTGATTCAACAATAACTTTCACTGGTTTTACAGATTTGGTGCCAGGCAATTTTACACATCCCTTGTCATAAAAAGTTGCGTACGTATCAAAATCTTTCGGTTTTAGCTGTGATTCATTCCTATATGGTAGGAAAAGCTGTAGTCGAGATTGATAGAATTTTTCTGGTGTTTTCTCTGCGCTAAATCTGGGATATCTCACAACTGCCTCTTTTGTTCTTGTTCTTTTCTGAACAAAACCTTTAGAATTTTGAAGTTCAAAGACATTTTTGTTAACCCCTTTTGGGACTTGTGATTTGGCAAGGACGCGATAGTCAGAGCAGAACTCGGCTAAACACATGTTATTAAAAGCCTTATTGTCTGGTCGGTTTTCATATCTTTCAACAATGTTTGTCATGAAAATTTCGTCGTCTTCATCTTCTTCTAGATCATCTATAGCAACCTGGCGTTTGGGCTTCATTTGAGAAAGCGGTTTTGTCATACGAGTAGGATTTTCTCCAACTGGTATAAAGATTACTTTTCTTGAAGCTTCTTTCATTCTCAAATTACAAACTCTGTAGACAGCTTCATGCACAGTTACTTCTCTGTGTGTCAAGTATGCAGATCCAATTTTTTTTAATGTTTGTTTGGCATCCATATTTCCTTCTTGGGCTTCAAGTTTTGTTTGTTTCAATAGCATTCCCATTTCCCGTTCAGATTTAGAGATGTATGAGACTATGTATACGATGCAACTAAAGGGATCCAAAACATATTGTATATCCATGTTTGCATCCCAACATTTTAAAAGACATGGGTTGTACTGATTTGTCCACAATTCATCTGGTTGCCTTTTGAGAACAACTGTTAATTTTTTGGACAAAACATTTAGTGCCTTTTCGTATACTTCTTGATTCAGACAAAGATCATTGAAGATATCCTCCGTTGTTTCAAATTCATGAGAATCACTTTGAATTTTATCCCAAACACTCAATAAAATTTCCTTTGCTTGAGACCTTGTAAGATGTGAATTAGTAACATTTTGCACCTCTTGATTTTCTGCTGTTTCATCATTTTCATCGTCATCAAGCATTTCTGTAATAAATGTGCGTTCTGATGGAGGCCTCGGAAAGTTGAATCTACATTCTGTTCCATTCTTTCTGCACGACTTCGAGTGCTTCTTACTGTGTTGTTGAACATCAAGTACAATTCTTCTCAGTTCCGAATCTTCATTTTCAGTTGGTACTGCACATGTCACGTATTTGTCGATAAATTCAGCCACAGCTTGCTTCCCATCAACATCTATCTTTGGAGCATTTTCCACCCAAAACAAACAATGCATGTGTGGTGATCCCCTTTGTTGAAATTCAACCCTTTGAAAGAAATCTGCTATTTTTCCGATAGGTTCTGACGGTGAATAGATTAATTCTCGTTGAAAGATACGAAACCTGTGTTCGAACATTCTGGCAACAGTAACAGGATTGCTACGCAAAATCTCATTTTTTTCTGTCCAGTCTAACAAATCCGGATTTCTTTCATCATTGCGCTGTTTGAGCAAAGAACTGATAGCATCGTTCCATCTATATTCTGCTGAAGAGAACGAACAAAACCACGTTGGAATTCCAAGCTGTCTTAGCATAGCAAAAAGATTTTTTTGAATTGCTGACCAGTAGGCAGGGGTACCTCTTATTGGTTGCATAAATCTAATTGCTTCATCGTTCCTCAACAATTTTGATAGAATTTCTGGATTTTTTAGCATGTCTGAATTTATGACTTTTCCTTTTTCAGTTTTGGTAATCGTTTTCCGAATGGAAATCTGAGTTTTTTTCAATCACTTGATTTAATTCAGACATATACTGGCTGAAGAAAATGTAATTTGTATCTTTTGCAAATCTATTATCTGCAATCATCAGTCTGTTATTGAAGTATCGAGCAAGTGTTAATCGTTTATCTATTTGCTCATCAAATGAGAATTTCCCTGAAGGAAAATGCATCGGAAATGTTTTTGCTTCGTTTCCTTGTTCTTGGAGCATCCGTACCGGATTGTTTCCTTCTGCAGGGGCAATATTGAAGACATCATCAAAATAATGGTCTAACACTTCCTGTGCAATATCTACAGGTTGGAGACAGCTGTCAACTGCTATTTGTAACTGTTCGTCATCTTCCTTTGATGTTTCAACTTCAATTTGTTCAGCATTTTCATTTTATGTTTCAACTTCATCTTGTTCAGTATCTTCTTCTGTTTCCAAACGCTCAATGTCTCTATTTATAGAGATTTCGGCATACCATCTGTTGTTTTGTAATCAAGTGCAGTGACAACATGAGTTGGGTTTATGAATTGATACTCATAGAAACTTTTGTAACACAGTTTTCTCTTTAATTTAACTCGCAGCAAACGGTTTTCATCCTGGTTTAAAGGTAACAATGTTGTTTTCTTCAAATCAGATGGCACACAAACAACAGGACCATGAATATTCTTCTGTCCACCCTTTGGAAGAGCCATGACTTTCATGAAAGGTATATGTAAGGAAATCAAATGCTGTTCCAAACTGTTTAAGCGCGAAAGTTCTTCAGGGACAGGTTCGAGAAACATGTCATTAGCTGCAGCTTCGGGTGGAATTTCACCAATAATTATTTTCGGTGGCATGTATAGCAAATCCACAATGATGACTTTGCACAATTTTCTGTGCACGATGCTTTACATTGATGCAAAAACGTATCTTTAATACAAGCATTTGCCACTTTTGTCGATTTTTCACTTTTGGCATAAACTTCTTTATTGCACATCTGGATTTTGATTTTGAAACAACAATCGATGGCAACAACAACAGGCAAAATATGGACCCCGAGCAGCATTTCTTTTGAATAGATTTATAACTTCCTTAAAGTTTTCGAGTTTGATTTTCTTATTCAACCTTGTTTTCTTTGACCTTTCTTTTTTCTTTTTCTGAATACGTGGGCTAGAATGGTAGTAAAGCTTGCTGTTTTCTTGAGCCTTCAATCTGAAATTTTCATCTGTTTTGTATTTCAATGAACTAGTACGAAGGAGCTTTTCTCTGAATTTTACATCACTGGCATATTTCTGCACGCTAGCCCTTTTAACCTTTTCTTTGTGAACATCATCCACGCGATATTTAGTGATACTTCGTTCTTTCACATTTTCTCTGTGTTTCTCATCTAACTTGTACTTTTTTGAGCTTCTCATTTTCGTGTCATGTCTGTATATGTCATCAGTTTTGTACTTCAGTTTGCTTGTCTTCTTACAGGTTGATCGATGAACACTGTCTGTCTTATACTTCAAAACTCCCTTTTGCTTAATATTCTCTCTGTGTTCTGCATCAGTTTGATAGCGGAATTTTGCTTTTTCTAGCACTTGTTCTCTGTGATCATTGTAATGAGCTCGACTTCTCTTCATACTTTTGCAATGATAAGTTAGATAATTTTGGTATCTCTTTTTATTGCTTTCTTTCAGTGAAATTCTGTATTCATCATCTTCTTTATACTTCATTGAGGCTTTTAGAAGCTTTTCATTTCTGAAGTCCGAATTTCCTTTGTATTTTTGTCGATACATTTCTCTTTTTTTTTGTTTTTTCTTGTTTCATTTATCAATATGTGCTCTTTGTTTAGAATGTACATCTGTTTCTTTACACTTCCAGTCTATTTTCCTATTGTTTTCATGTAGAGCAGATGATTCACCGACATCAAGGACAACGTCATAATGATTCTCATTTTTGTGGTTTAAATACAACCCTTCGTGTTTTGTTTTGAGAGATACAGTCAGTTCAAGCATATCTTTTACAACATACACTATATCATAGCATAGCATTGAAATCTCATAGCATAGCATTGAAATATCATAGCATAGCATTGGAATCTCATACCATAGCATACAATCTCATAGAATCGCATTCGTCATATCATACCATACCATACCATACCATAGCATACAACATTATTTTAACTCGGTTTTAAATGTTTTTATTTGAAAAAATAAATGTTTACATGTTAGATTTGTGGTAAACTTTGGCTTCTTATTATTTTACTTCGAAATATGTGGAACTCTTCTGTGTATGGAGGCGTTTTTTTCAAATCTCATAGCATACCATAGCATAGCATAGCATACCATATCATTAAGCCCTTCATTTCAATTTCTCATAGTATAGCATACAAATCTCATAGCATAGCATACAAATCTCATAGCATATCTTTAAAATCGCATACCATAGCATAGCATTAAATTGTAAAAGATATGCATGAAATGACTGTATATAGATGTCTTTTCCAGAGAATTTGAGCCAACTGCCGTTTGAAAATGTGAAAATATTGACAGATAACATATCTGATAACGCAAGAATTTCTAATTCTGTGGCCCAGTTTCCTTCTTTCTCCATCACAGACACATGACTTTGCATTTATGATTCATTCGGTGTCAAAAACGACTGAAACTTATATCTATATTTCAGAACATGACTGCATATCGCACTTCGAATAGCATGATGATGGTTTTCTGAACATGTTAGACAATATGAAATAGCTCTGAAAAAGCAATTTCCATCTGCAGTGATATTTTTGCATAACGTAGGTATTCCACAATCTTGAGTTGGCCTTTCAGACGCACAAGCATTTTCCATTACTTGAGAAAACGGTATTCCTTACTTAGTGCATGACTCTTGTTTTGAAGCTTCTGACAGAGGAACAAATTCAAACCTATTTTCTTCTCTATGAAGAAATACAATTTCATCATCATCATCATCATCATCATCATCATCATTTCCATTAGATAAATCTTCACAATGAATTGTTTCATTTTGTTCTGTAGGGGCATGGGATATTTTTTCATTTTCCACTAATTTTGCACAACATTTTGCTCCTGTTATATTACATTCAACAGCCCTTGAATACCCCATAGAAATTGCAAGCTTCTGGATATGTTTTTCTAATCCCTTAACATCTTCAAACAAAACTCTTGTACTTTTTCCACTACTACTGAATAAGCCTTGAGGTGATCTTGAATGAGAATCAAATGTAAAGTACAATCCATTTGTTTTACCAATAAGAAATGTATTTCCTCAAAAGCACACAAAACACCCACTTGACTTCAACAAAGCAATTTGTAATGCCTCATGCAGAGGGTAAGCATTGAACTCTACATAGCATGGTTCATCACCATTCAAGCTAATAATACTTGCTAATGTTGAATTTGAAGTAAATTCAAATGCTCTGTTGAAACACTCAAAGAACTGTGGTAACTCATCTACTAGTAAGTATCTATTATGCATTGAAGAACTTCTCTGTAGATATGTGTACATTTCATCACCTGTAGCTAAGATCTTGTTCATGTCTTGTGTAGTCCAATGCCTGCTGCTTTTAAATTGTTTAAAAGCTAGTCCAGCTAAACAGTTTGCAACGCACTGAGTACCAGCATTGTCACCAAACATAGAATGAGCCTGATGGAAGGACCCCTGAACAGATTTTTAAAAAACTGAGTTGTTTACATTACTGTCATTCTCTTGCATAAATGTACCATTTTGGACAAACAATCTATGATGAATATCAATTTTCTCAAATGAAGTTACAGGTTCATGTTTTTTGATGTTCTCATTCATATAACCATTGTTAATATCTGATACAATTTGAATGTCATGTTTCTGGTTGCTTTTTAGCATATTACTATTCTGAATCTCATTCTTTGATAAACCTTCATGTCCACAGTTCATATCAATTTTTTCCATGACACTATCCATTCTTTGATCATAACACATAGAGTTTTCGGTGACCAAGTCAGTACTGTTTTTACGTTTAGAAGCCATTTTCAAAACTGTCTTTGTTTTCTCATTGTTTTCCGTGACCAAGTCAAAACTTTTTGAACGTTCAGAAGCCGTTTTGAATACTGTCTTTATTTCCTCATCTTTTGATATACTGCTGGACCCTCTTAGCACGGAGGAGTCCAGCTGCGCCTCACCTGCTGGGCTAGGCTCAAAGCCTTCATCATGCCCAGGTACCCTCACAGGAGTACAAACCCACGCTGGGGAGTCAGGGGACGGTGCCTTTGTCACGTTTTTGACAAACAGACGGCTTCTCCGAGGAGATGGCAACCTCGGAGCAGGTGGATGCATTTTCACACAAGGTGGGGCTTGCATCCTGGCCAGGGGTTTTTCCTCATTAGATGGAAACCCCATCGAACCATACCCTGGAAGATTACCAGGGGGGGGGGGGGGGGGCTGAGATAGCCCAATCTAATGACCCGCAAGAGTCAATAGACTCAGAAGTCTCATCTGGTGGTGCGACGTCAGAAGAATTGGCCGCCTGCTGTTCTCTTTTCAATCTTTTTCTCGTCTTATCTTGCTGACGTCTACGCTTGTTATCTAACTTTGCTCTCTTTGGCATCTAAAATATAAAAAAAATCTGCATTGTAAATATTTTTTAATTAAAAACAATTCACATTTTTTGTTTAAATAAAACAGTTAATGAAATGAGTGTTTAAAATAAAATGAAAATTGAATGGTGTTGAATAAAAAACTACAAATAATTAGAAATCATTTAAAATGAACTTCAGAAAACCTCTTTAGGCTTATGTTGTGAATACATTTGAAAATTTCTTTATTCTAACTAGCATTTCTTGGTGAAATTTGTCAACTTAAATGTTCATTATCATTACTAAATGGAAGTATTAAATCTGAAAGTCAGTGATAGTCCATATTGTCCTTTAACAAATAGTTCATATCTTGTCTCTTATGTGTACAATAACTCTACATGTATTTACTTTTATAATGAAATTAGACTAAATTTTTTTAAAGCAGCCAAAAGAGAGGTGCTACACAAATCAGGTGCCTGTGCATTGATAATTATACATGTATTAGTATTACATCACAAAAAGTATATTTCATGTCTTTCATTCATATAAAGGAAACAAATTCTGTTTCATTTGTGTCTACCTACACTGATTTAGCATCACTTTAGTGAAATTTATGTTATAGATTTGCATTTCTGTCATTTAGACAAAACTGATGATTTTTAGTGCAATATAATCTGTCCATAACTTAATGCTGGATGGTACTGAGGCAGTTATACAGGGAGAAAATGGGAAATTATTTTAGAAATACACTGTATAATGCAATCCAAATTTCCTGCAAAGCAAATGTACACTACTTTTTATGCTTATCAACAAAGCTTAATGAAAACTTAACTAGTGGTTTTAGAGGTGTTCACAAACAGGTCATAGTGCAAGTTTGAAAGTTCATTCATGGTAAAAATACAAACATGAGCCCTATAGGCCACATCGCTTTTAATTTAAAAAAGTAGTACTAGTACCAAGCTTTCTATCATGCAAATCCCTCTAATGTTTCCACAAATAAATAGATTCTAAAGAGTTACAACATAATAATGCTCACAGCAGTAAAACAATTGGTGATATTTTTGATTCAGTAAATAATTCCACACTTTTTCCCATGATCAACTGTCTTTGTCACTGCACCATTTGCATTCTCTGTTCATCTGGATTTCGAACACTTTGGTAATATATATTTTTGATAAGTCGGTTCAAAACACCTGACCAATAATATAGTAGAGTCCGAGTTATTCTACTCTGACTATTTCAAATCTCCATAGCTAATACTTGGAATTTGTATGTACATTTTAAAAATACTTACACATTGCTTTGAGTAATAATATGGTATTTAAAATTTCAAAAGCCCTATACAACAAGTTTTATGACATGTTTAGTAGCCCAACCTTATGTTTCAGTTCCCAAACTAGCTACGGCTACAGTTGAACCCTGCCATGAAGAACTATTCATATAAACGCTAACCTACATCAAACTTTAAACCCCTTGTGTGGCCCAAATATTGCGCTTGGACCACAGCCCCAAAACTGAAAATCATTAAATATTAAGATGGTTGCTTATTAGTGATACCAGATATCACAATATTTGAGTTTTTGAGAATAATCATATTCATTTGCTATGTAATAATAGCAACTACCACCCGAAACTTCCCCGCAGTACGACTGCATTAAAGCTGGCTAGGTCGCTTTGCTGGCATCAAAGACATGAATAAGGACTGTTTAGTTTTCATTCACAAAAATTTATATAATGCATGCATGCATGCATGCAAGCATATATACATGCGTTACGAACAAATGTTGCTTGTATTTGATTTATTGACACTGTTGGTCTCTGATTCTCTACATATTTGAATTGTTTCGATTGATTCACTTTCTTACTTTCTATCTCTCTTCTCTCATTCAAGTCACGAGCTGTAAATTTTTAAATCTGCCTACTACGGTCTGATTGGACAAGGGTCAGTCAACATTTTTTAATCGGCGAAGATGTTATAGCAAACAATTACGTAGTTCAATAATCTGTATATAGAGTTCAGGGGTAAACCCAGAGATGTTGATAGTGCATTCTAATGAGCTGCAACTAAAATTAACGACATATATTATTCAGCATGCTTTGAAAAGAACAATTTTTTTTTTAAATCTGGCTCCATCGTCACCAAAATCTTAAAATCACTCAACTCATTCCCCAAATCAAATCCTCTTTTTTGAAATTATAAATTTGAGATCAATACTCAGACTTGAGACTGAGTATTATATTGACTCCAGAAAAGTTGGTGATGACGGGGCCTGATGAGGCCCTACCTCGCTTAGCCAGCTAAGCAAGCTCTCTCTCTCTCTCACTCTCTCTCTCCTCTCTCTCTCTTTCCATATATTTAAATAAAGTCATTCCAAACTAAAGATTAATTTCAAATATTAGTATATATAAAGATATCACTTGTTTTTTGATTTGCAGTACACTATTTTTAATGCAGTTGCACATTTCAATCTCTCTCCCTCTCTCTCTAATTTTAAGTGTCTGCGTATGTCTAAGCTACATTTTTATATAGTCATTTCAATGATGCATATTAATGATACTTAATATATATTATAATAAATAAGCAAAACAATTGTTTTCCGACCTGCAGTGTACTATTTCTAGTGCAATTGCACTGGTTCTATCGCATGTATTGTTGTGGCAGCAGCATGCTTTTGATGCCCGCGAAGTTACCGGCTGACTGAGTCTAGCAAACATTGGCTGTCACGAAGTGGAAAAATCGATGGTATTTTGAAACGAGCTCTAAAGTTTTTTCTCTTATGAAATAATTTCCATCCCCCATTATGGCCCCACTCTACCCTAGGAGATCATGATTTGAACTAACTTTAATCTGCACTACCTGAGAATGCTTCCACACAAGTTACAGCTTCTCTGGCCAATTAGTTTTGAAGCAGATATTAAAAAAAAATGTTCTATATATATTCCTATGTAAAAATTCACCCCTCCCTTGTGACCCTTCCCTATCCCTGGGGATCATAATTTTGGAATTTTGAATCCCCATGGCGCATAATTCTGTCATAAATTACTTAATTTATCGAAAATAGAAAATGACCTAAATATTTTTATGAAGATAAACCTGTTTACCAAATTTCATTTCAGTAAGTGCAACCTCTGCAAAGAAAATGAACAGTAACAACTGCAAATAATTGGAAATTTTCTAAGTTTATGAGGTATATTTCTGTTGAAAAGAGCTCGATCATACCAAAAATCAAACTTGGCCTTGATATTAAATAATGATAAATCAGAATACCAAATTGCATTTTAATATGTGTAACCTCTGTGTTGGAAATGAACGGAAACTGCAAATAATTGGAATTTTTATTTGTCCAAGACACATAACTCTCAAAAATTGCTCGATCATACCCATAATCAAAGTTGACCTAGATAGTATTATGAAAAATCTGTATACAAAAGTCCATTACAGCATGCAACCTCTGCAAAAAAAATGCAGAGAAACAGCATATAATTGGAAATTTTTTATGTCCAAGCATCATAACTCTGTCAAAAATGACTTGATTGTACAAATTTGACCTAGATCTTATTATAATAAATCTGTATACCAAATATCATTTGAATATGTACAACCTCTGCAAGGAAAACGAACGGAAACTGTTGGTAAACGTACTTACAGACCGACCAACAAAGAGACAGACAGAAGCAGAGCAATATGCCCTGCCTTCGAAAAAGGGGGGACATAAAAATGATTTAACTCAACAGCTAATATATTTTTATAAGTCAAAATCCATGTAATATGCACACCTCTGAAATTCTGAAACATGTACAATTGATCTTCAAAACAATATATTACCTTCTTTTAAACGGTAGGAGGACTTAACCATAGAATAGGGGTAGCAATATCATACAAAAAATGATAACTAGTTCAACAGCTAATACTTTTATCATAAATTATCATAAATCAAAATCCAAGTAATGTGCACATCTCTGATTTCTGTATTTTTCATTTACAAAACAACTTCTAATCTTGAAAAATGTAGGAGGAGTTATCCATACAGTAGTAGTACCCTTTTGGCAGCCACCCGCCCCCATTTTCGCAAGCCAAGGGTTTTCGGTCCACTCCGTTAACCCTTGGCATTTCTCATTACAAAAACTCTGTGACAAGCTGTGTTTTATGATTGGCTGTAGCTGCAAGTATCTGATCCAATCTAAGCAGTGAAAACAGGCGCTTGTAATTAAACTTTAAAGAAACACACCTGTGATCTTGGGTTAAAATATTCAGTGCTTTTAACAAGTTGAGACGCAAGTGTTCGGGCTAACTGCTTCCCCAACGGTGGCGGCCACTTACAAGATCACTTTAAAAACAATATATTTTACTGGTATTGGATAGAGATTAACAAACTTGTCAAGGCTTGTGCGATAGTATGGGAAGCCAGTAAACATGGGGATTGTACATGTAAAAGTTGCCTATCTGGTTGGTGTATACCTCTCTGCTCATGGTTATCTCTTTTAAAGGTTCAATGAACTGTATTTTATTTAATTTTGTCTGGAATATTTTTGATGACAATTCCTTATTTCAAGGAATTAAAGCTTTCAGATATCGGCAACATTTATACACCCAGTACAGGTCCATACAAACACTATATACAAAACATTTCTGGCTTTTTCTAAGTTAAATATCTTATTTTCCCGACGACTCGTCGATGCGGACGACTAGTCGAATTGCTCATTTTTAGCCAAAATTTTAACAAAATCCTCGATACGTCAATTCAGACCATACGTCAATCTTATCACTTCAAATTGGCGTTTAAAAAATACCAGCAACATCTAAAAAGTCGCTTACATTTAAACAATTCTCGATATTGCGTGATATGCAAAACTAAACATACTTTGTCAGAAATATTTTATTCCGAAGCATTAAAATAATTAATATCCTCTCTGACTATTGCCAGTGTATTCACCATTACGTAACCAGCAACCTGTTGACTTGGCGCGTGGTCAATGTTTTTTTTAACAATTTCTTATCTGAATTCCTATTTAATGGCATCGTTAATTATGTTCTGATACTCACTAAACAATGTTTTCAAGTTGTATCTATGCTGTAGCTTGTATATAACCCCCTTGTTTCATTTGATTAAAATGTATATATAAATATATATATATATATATATATATATATATATATATATATATATATATATATATATATATATATATATATATATACAAGGGGCCCAACTCAAGTTGTTCGCTTGATGGCGCCACTGCATCAAGTTTTCGTGACAAAATCTGGCAAAGGTTTATGGGAAGCAGACTGGAATGAAAACCCCTGGCTAACAAAGATGCCCGCCCACTCGACCTCGATTTTCAATATTGAGAAAAAAATTCATTAATGTTAATTTAGTCTTCTATAAACATGATATATGCATTTATTCCCTTTCAAGGCCACATAAAATCAATATTTAGATTCTCATCCTGATTTGTAAAAAATATGGGGCAGATTTATCATTTTTTTATTTTTCAAAAACACCTTTTTCTTCATTCATGTTTTAGAAGTATCAACTGCTCTATTCTTTTAAATTGTTAATGCTAATGTGAGTACACATACCCAAATCTAATCTTTTAATTCCATTTCATTTCGACTTGACTGTAAATGCATGAAGAAAGAATCTGGGGGAATAAGCCGTTGCAAATGCCCTCGACCTGCTCATACTCTAATAAGAAGTAATAAACGTACGAGTTAACTGGGCATTTAAACGGTGGACAGTATTGTCCAAATGAAACTGTCCAAAAAAGCGTAACTGTGCTTAAATTTTGTAGTATTTACATATACTTTAAACTGGCAAATTTGAAATGACAATCACGTACTCATTTAAAGAGTTTAAATACAAAAATGTTGATTACTTTCTAAAAATATTTTATTTACTAATTTACCTCAGTCATCATATACAACCCCTAACAAAGCAGAGGAGTCGACAAAGAGTATGGGGGAGTCGATTCCACCATTTGTAGTAGTCGATTTTTTCCGCTTCGGAAACAGGAGGAATTTAGGTAACACCCTTTGTACGTATTTAAAACAAGTTTTTCCAAAAAAAAAATGAGTGGCGTCGGAATCAAATTGAAAGTGGGGGGGGGGGATAGACTTGTACAAAGTATTGACAAGCAAAAAAAGGGCTTTGGTATGTATAAATTTGCAAAAAAAAGTAAGCGCCCCCCCCCCCCCCCGGTACCAACGCCTATGATATATACCACACGGAAGACAACGGTAATCAAACCACTAACGTATAACAAGGGGACTTGTTATTCGTCACTGGTCATACTTTGTGTTGGTCATTGGTCCGAGTGGTCTATGTGTCTTCTGGTACAACTACTATGCTTTTTCTTTCACAACAAAACACGCATTTGTAATGTGATTTTCCTGCCGATACAATTGGAAGTGAAATACATGCCTAGTTAATCGTTGAATTTTCATTAGGCACACACTGTACGTTTGACTTAGCTTGTATTCTGCATTTTGAGCACAATTACATGCTTTTGTCCAGCGTATGTCCTTGTTGTGTTAACAAGACTCTCAAGGATTCAGAGATGGAACGTTTTATCTTGCCATTTAATAGTTTCTTGCATGCACAACAACCATCTGTTTACAATATGAAATCGTGCAATCTTAAAGAGAATAACATACATTTCATATTTTATAAAAGTAGTAGAAAACGCATATCAAATAATTTTAAGTTATTATTAGCAAATTTTTAATTATTAAGTATAAAAAGAAAACTACATTTTAACAATGTAAATTATTAAGTATAAAAAAAAATTACATTTTTACAATGTAAACAAAAAGATAAACAAAATACCAAAAACGCGTACGATTCGAACACCCGCTTTTACAGTGACATTTGTTCAAAGAACTCCTCGCTTACCACTACACCACCGATTCGCTTGTTTATAGGGTATAATATAGCTGATTGTATTGTTATCAGTATTACGCAAACAATTGGACTTAGCCATTTAAAGACCAATCTTGAAAATTAAAAGAAAACTTACTTTTTACCATAGAGTGGGTTTTGTACCATTTTTTGAAAAAACGAAAAAGATAGACGTTAATATGTGTTATCAATATTCGTTCTTTAAAAAATGGTACGATGACCCACTCTATGAAAAAATATAATTTGAACATTCGATTTCTATATCATTTTGTGGCCAAATTAGCATATAACTATTTTGTTGTCTTAATAACAATTAAATGTGAAGTTACTTTTTGTGGGTTATGGCAGCACTGAATGTATATGATTAAATATGTTTAATAAATGTAACAAAAGTGAAATTTGTTAGAAAAAAAAATGTTAGTTTTTTAATGGACCTATGTGGTTTTTTGCCTCGGCTTATTCCCCCACATTCTTTGTATCCATATGCATGATATAATAACAAATATAGCTGGAATCAAACGTTAATCTACATGTTTAGGCAGCCATCAATATTATTTCCATTTTTCTGTATACCAAGCCCCAATTCCCCCCCCCCCCCCCCAATTTTATTTTCAAAATGAAATGCTTTGGGGCAGGCCATTTTCAGAGGGGCAAGCAGGAATGAGAATCTAAAAATTCATTTTATGTGGTGTAATTAACCACTTTTTCTTCTAACTTGTCCAAGCAAAATGTATAAATGATAACAATGAAAGATTAACAAACTGACTCCAAGACAGCACGAATTTATACAATTCACACAAATATTTTTCTCTCTCTCTTTTATATTATTCAAGTGGGGAATTTCACTTATTTATCAAAAGTGTGAATCTATTTTAACAATCATCATTTATCATTCCATTTCGAAACAGATGTTAATTAAATTCAGAATGCAAAACACGGTTGAACCTGGAAAAATTGGATATACACTTCTTTTCTTGTAAATGAAGACATTGTCATTTAATTTCAAAATACCTGCACTAGAGTTACTGTCTACATATTTCGTATTTCAAAATAATGTTGCAAGATGATATATGTATATCTAGTATATTGAACTTCCCAATACAGATAATTATCGTAAAATAAAACAAAAAGACAAAAACCTACTTTTATTTTCATTAAACCAGTTCAAAATAGCAAAAATGACAGAAAGGTGGTGAACACCCTTCAACACATTAGTGGGGTCTAGCATCAAATTATATATTTCCAATAAAACAATATTGAATAACTACATTAGAGTTAATTCATTTGGCAGAAGCTTATCAAGAGTGTATATATATATATATATATATATATATATATATATATATATATATATATATATATATATATATATATATATATATATATATATATACGGTTACCACCTTAGCTGTACCTGAAGTATGTAAAACATAGTGCTTAGCGCCGTCATGATTTTGCAGGCTGTTTTTTAAACAGCCTGCAAGTTCATGCTCTTTGTATTTGAGTGTCGTTTACTTATCCGTAAATCTTTTTCACAAAAAAGAAACTACAATGTTTCAGCTTTCAATTGGTGTATAAATTTTTAATGTAGACAATAATAAAAAAGAGTAATTAGACATCAAAGGTGGGTACCCTCTCGGAGTGTATATCGAATAGGGTAAAAACACTGGCTTGCTGGACTATGCTGGTTTTTGTCAATTCTCATTCTTAAATTAGATATATAAGAAGATGCCTGTACTATCTATCTATGTAAGGAATACTATTACATCTTTGATTGAAAGATCTCGCCTTAAATCTCCTGCTTTTATTCATAATCACTGTTTTTCTATTTTACCTGTGCAAGTTTTACAGTTTGTTTTGATGTATATAACTACGCATGCTCAGTGCATCAAAAATGTTATAAAATAGGTCATTACAAAATGGCGTCTATGTTCGCTTCGAAATGCTGTTCTGTTATGTATTTGATGATTCGTTTATGTGTCAATTTAATGTTAAAAATTTCTCTGTGGAGTCATAGTGATTTACCATGAATCATGATTATGATGGATAAACATAAAGATTTCGGTATGGCAAACAGAAGGCTATTCAACTTCTCAAAGATAAGTATTAAATTGTTTATACAAAACGTGTATGTTATACGGTATAGCTTTCCAAAGATATTATGTATATGGGAAAAAACATTTTCATGTATTCTTTTTAATCGTCATAATAGTATTGCTTTATTAACTGACAGTGGTATAAATGATAAGCAACATATCTGAATTTATCGACACTCTTTCCCCTTGTAATGTAAACGAATTCAACACCTCATTTTTTTTTTTACATTTTGATTGCTGGATAGAAAATACAGTTTCGATTAAATCACTTAATAATGTTTATTTGTGTACATAACAAACTAACAAGGAGGACATTTTCTTAACACAGATTATTATTGAAATTAAACAAACGTAAACAAATCCATGGCACAAGCTTGTTTACATAATGAAACTCAAATGTACCCTTGACGGGATTTGGGATTAAGTTAAACAACTAATCAAATCGCTATCTACAAAATAAGCAATATTTTACTCATGTTTAAAACTACACAAAATCAACGATATTAATGAAATGAATATATAAAAAAAGAAACGGCGATTTTTGATTAACATCCAGATAGCTTAAAGAAAAGCAGCCATGAACTCATTATGGTTTATCTAGGTTCAAGTCCTAGTCTGGATAAATTATTGACAAAAATCGTTTCCGTTTTATTTGAGTCTCTTTGCAAAAAAAGAAGATAAATCCTTCTAATTCCACTGAGTTACCGAAAAACCACATTCCAATCATGCACTTTAAGTGAACCGATGACCCACATAACGTTACCTCCCTTCCATTAGGATTTTGCGTTTCAGCACAGATATATCTCATTAGTTTGTATCAAAGATTATTTTCCAGTAGCAGCATGTTTATATTTACCTTACTAGTTACTAGAAAATACTTCTGATATTAAAACAAAAACATGTACTTTTAGTTTGAATTAGCACTGATCCTTCTTCATTCCTAGCACACGCTCAATATGAATACAACACTGAAAAAATATTTCTTCTATCCTAGAAGATCAAAAATACATGCTGGATATTATTTACAAAAGTCATTTATAGAGTATTTATATACAAAGAATTACGGCAAAGATTCCTATTTCAATCTTTTTCAGTTTAACTAAGAAATAAGAAACTGTTTAAAAGTATGAGTTTTTTTTAAAGAAAAAAGACCCTGAGAACAGAAATTGTAATTTTATTATTTGTATATCTTCAGCTTAATTTGGGAGTATATGTAATTTTTATCTGATGATTATATTTTAAGTTACATATTATCATGGCAGATATCTTGCGTACTTGTTTACAATTACACTGATTAAGCATCTATCAATATCTGTTCTTTTAAGGAGGCTGGGGGTCAAAATATAATATAATATAAAACCATCAGATTTATTTTAAAAAATTATAGGCGATTTCTGAAGCTATCAACTACTACTTGATAAAGAAAAATTCATATATTTTAATATAAAATTTTATCATTTTCTATTATCTTTATATGGAGCTCTTCTTTTAAAGGAGATCAATATTGTCTAAAATGGCAGCCACCCCAGCCCCCTTAAGCAACTAAATAAAACTAAACAATCACTAGAGCTACATTACAAAATTTACTTGATGGGCTAAAAAACATTTTTTCCCATATCATTATTACATTTATTTAATGTTTTTTTCCTTTAAATGAGTACATGAAATGTATATTATGTAACGATATCAAATATCTATATTCTACCTCAAACATAAATTACAAACATACAAAATTCTATATTTATATATGGACAAGCGGGAAATTATGTATAATATAATTGTGGAATGTTGATTAATCAAATCAAATTGAGTGGCTACTAAAATCGTGTTTATAGCACCAACAGTATTTAAAGTCAATTTGTTGCAACATTTAGAAATCTTTAAAATGCACTCTTCATTTCTATCAAGCATCATTCCTCCGCATTTCGAAAGTGATCAAGATTACACTTTACATTCACAATCAGTAAACATCATCAAAATGTATTCATCCCATTCATATACCTCATTGCGGTTGATATTTATTTGTTCGATATATTAGACTATTTTGAGTCTTTTCTAAAACTTTTTCAGATTTTTCATTTCTATCAAGCATATTTTCTATCAAGCATAATTTCTCCGCCTTAAGAAAGTGATCAAGATGACACTTTGCCTTCATCAATCATGACTTATTATATCACAATTTATTCCTCTGAATTATACAACACATTCTTATCAACACTATATAGCTGACAGGTCTCTTCATTAAATTCAAGCAAACTATTTCTATTTTTTAAAAAAATAATGACAAAATATTAAAAATTCATCAGAATAAGATAAAATTCAAAAATTAACAATAAAGATGCCTTGTTTTGCAACTTTAAAATACGTGTTTATAATCAATTTCTTCTGTTTTGCGATATAAAGGCAAAAGAAAATTTCATTTCGTGTTCATTGTTTTACAATAAGTTGTTTACAGGCCATTGAATACCCTAGACTTGTTCCATTCAATGAACACCTCTCAAAACAGATTTCATCTACTCATGTGCAGAGTGTAGAATGGAGAAAACATTTCCAAGTAAAATTTGTTACAGAACAAGATTTTTAATTTAGAACAAGCACCTCTCTGCATTAGGAAAGTGATAAATAGACACTTTACATATGACACATTGCAAGCAAACTAATATTACTGTCAGGTCTCTACAATAAATCTCAAGTAAATTGTTTTTATCAAATCCAAGAGATCACATATTGTGGAAAAGACTTTATAGCTGGCATGTCTCTTCAACTAAAATTAAGCAAACTGGTTTATTAAATGTTAGAATTTTATCGCTTAGAATTCATTGGAATAAGTCGCCAATATTCAAAAACCAATAATAAAAATGTCCTGTTTTATTTTTTTTTAATTAAGTGTTACTGATCGATATCTCATGTTTTATCATAAATTTCATATCAAAATCCAAGTTTGTGCCTTTTTAAAGATACATGTATGGGTTCATAGGCCATTGACTACATATGTACATTGAATGTGTTCCGTTTTAAAAATATTATTTGGAAAATATCTTATACACTTTATTTCTTTGTACTATTCGCGTGCTCACGTGCAAATCGGAGTATAAATGGAAATAGAGTCGAATTATTTTGAACATTTTGATATTTTTGTTGTAATCTTTCAGATTTTTTATTTCTTAAAGGTACCTATCCTCTATGTTACGTAGAGAGAACAAGATGACATGTTACATTCATCAATCATTACACATTATTAAAACTTATTTCTCTGAATCATATACGACATTGCTATCAACACTATATAGCTGGTCTCTTCATTTAACCTCAAGTAAACTGTATCTATCAAATTTTAGGACTTTATCATTACGAACTCATTAAAAAAAGATGAAAATCAGAATTCAACAATTAAGATGTCACGTTATAACGTATTAAATTAAATGTTAAAGATCAATACCTCATCTTTTGTGATTAAAAAAGATTAGAAAATCCAATTTTGAGTATATGTAAACGATGAGTGGTACTTTGGCCATTGACTACCCTAAATGTTTATATTCCATAAACCCATTCCATCATTTCTCTATCCTCTCAGGCTTCTAGAGAGAGGTGATGCCAGAGGGGTTTCATGTGTAATCAACACAACGATTTGTGAAAGAAGTCCAATGCTAATGACTTTAATGTAAAAATATGAAGATTAAATCATTAACTCTCTCTTCTTGATCTGAAATACTTTAATTAATCCGCCCATGTACAGAGAAAATAAACGAAAATGTTGCCACATAAAGTCAATGTTTAGGGCATTTTCATATAAGCGATGACGTTTTAAATAAGCAGCAAAAAGTTGATATCGCGAACAAGTTTGTAAAAACGAAATCAAGAACTTTGTTTAATATCTAAGCAATGACACACTCATCAATCATCAATATGTAATCAATAAATATTGAAAAATTGCAAGGCTTTAACGATATGAAAATAATATTTCCTATTTTATTTTACTGCCGATATAGTTTTACATACATGTATGTACCGTATATCAGGTTTTTTCCGCGTCATGTTTTTTTCCGCGAATCAGAGCCTAAAACGGTATACAAAATTTACGCGAATCAAATTTTCACTATTTCAAAGTCACATTGAAAATATAATTTACGATTTTTTAAACATGTGAGGTGAGAGGGGAAAATTATCTCAATAATCGCTCTTTCGGACAATGAAACCAAGTAAACGATTTCCTAAAAGGGGAAGGAAAGTCAAAAACATAATTTATTTATTTTAATAAAGTGGTGTAAATTATCACATGTGGTCATGCTGTTTTGAAAATAAAATACGTAATTAAGCTTTAATGAATGTTTGAAGTTGGAGAAATCGTATTTACTGGAGGCTGACATGATGTAGAACTCTTTTGTATTAAAAACAAAAAAAATTTAATTATTTTGACGTCACACCATCTATTCCGGTTTGGTTTACATATACAAATGAATGTACACAGTGCTCTAAGTATAATTAACGCTGGTTCATACCTTTCTGTTACTCAAATAATCGACTAAACAAAATTGATAATGTTTGAGTTCACACGTCAATCTAAAGAATAAATACATGTATCATTGTATGCATAAATATATGCATTTTTATAAGTAAATGACAGCTGTTAATCTGCTATCATTCAAAGTTGAAAACGACCTCGATTAAATTTTTTATTCCAAGTCAAGTTCTTCGCTAACTGAATAAATATTATAATTGTAATCGGGATGTTTAAAATTCATTCTTTAAAGTCGGAATTACCATGACGAAATAACGACGGCAGACATTTTCTATCATACTTGGCATCTGATAACGCGGAGATTTCTCCGACACTAACCTCCGCTTTTAGATTTCAACGAACATGCTCCATTTGACGTTTCTTTGTAGTTTGCAAAGGTAAAAGAACGGTCTCAAATCAAAATTGTTTCAAATTTTCCAGAACTTGTCATTTAGAGCGAATATCATGATTTATTAATACTGATGTTAAGTTGATAAGACAAACCGGAATAGATGGTGTGACGTCATAGATTAAAGTTCAATGGCAGCCCCCATGGCGGCGGGAAATTTAAATTAAGCGATCGATTTTCTTGATGTATTCATTGTTTCGGGGTTTTTAATGAAAATAAATACGATTTACAATTATAGTAGATGATAATTAATTGATTTATTGTACAACATATTTTTAGTTTCCTTTCCCTTTAATGTGAAACCATTACTGATAATTATTTTCAGAGACGCAAACAGTCATAGATAAATAGATCATGTACCGTTACATATACCAGTAGCTCAGGTATATCTAGACATCAGTTTACGCAAGGAAAGCGACAGTTTTAATTAGCTTGTCAATGGATTGATAAATAAACAACGAGGCTTACAAATCTATTATCTGGCGCTTGTTCTCCGAACCCGCAATTTCTACCTCTAACTAAACTAACTGAACATAGTTCACCATAATTTACCTACATATTTACTTTATCAGGAAAGAGAAAAAACAAAACTTTGTATCAAATTTACTCTGATTTATTTTCCGCGATTCGGAAATCGTCGCGAACAAAGCGGAAACTGGATACACGCGGAAAAAAAACTGATATACGGTATTGTTTCATTCCTGTTTCATGTAATGAAGATGGCTAGTATACATTTTTAAACTAAAGAACCCCTCCAAATATTCAGGGGCCAGAAAGAAATTGTTCTTCATGGCATTTACAGGATTAAATAGGATAATGCATTTTGTTTCACTTAAATTTCTTTTTTTTTTTTTTTGTTATATCAACATATCTTAAGAACAGAATTCAGGCCTTCCTTAGCACATTGAATTGTGTTTGATCATGACCAAACGCCTCCTTCCGTGCCTGCTTCACCCGAGGTTTGTAGGAAATGCGAGAAAGGAGTAATAATGGCACCTACCGAGTGCCTACTAGACAAACGAAAAAGCTTTCATTCAATACATACAAATATTCTATCTGCCGTGTGGTTATTCCAATGTCAACAGACCTTGCAACCAACCGACAAGGCAACTTGTCATCTAACACCTGGCTGTTGTACTTGGCAATGCCACTTAGTCAAACAAAAAGACAATGCAACTTATCGCTGCACAGTATTCCACCTATTGTTACATGGTAATCAAATTTGACAGATCATACCGTAGTGATATTCTTTGTCTGTGTCCATGTAATATGTATCTAATATTCACTTTAAGGAATATTAGACCAGCAAATCTTAAGCTTTCAGTATTCATTCTTACACTACCACTTTTTTATAGAAATACAAACAATCAATATGGTGACAACATCTGGCATTTGAATC
The DNA here is from genome assembly GCF_025612915.1 of Magallana angulata. Taxonomy (NCBI): domain Eukaryota; kingdom Metazoa; phylum Mollusca; class Bivalvia; order Ostreida; family Ostreidae; genus Magallana; species Magallana angulata. Next base: position 135,051 of record NW_026441810.1, read on the forward strand.
CAAAAATCATCGTACTACGTATTATGGAGTGTTTCTGGCTAGGAAACTGTAATAATAACAGTTCTATATTCACATCCACAAAGTATGATTACCTCAAATTTTAACAGAAATTCATTGGACTTTATAGCCATGTAGATGATGAAATGACTGAAATATACCCAACCCTCTTACATATATGTAACCTACATCGACCTAAAAAAAATTACGATCTGCACGAAATGATCATGTACTAAATGAACATGTAATTCTTATTTCTAACTCCTACAATTCCCCCGCAGTAGGAAAGTGATCCAGACGACATATCTTATTCATCAATCATAACATATCATCAAAATTTAACCCTTTGAATCATATTCCTGATTGCCATCACGCTATATAGCTAGAAGGTCTCTTTATTTATATTCCAGTAGACTTTTTTTTTTATCAAATTGTTATATTTAATAATGTCAAATTCATCCATATAAGATGAAACTCAGAAACTAACAATGAAGATGTCATGTTTTAACACCTTGAAATAATTATTATTGATCAATATATCATGTTTCAACTGACTTCGAAATTCAAACTTTTTCTCAACAAATGGTTGTAGAGAGGACACCAATGAACCCGGGCCCCTTCATATTTTTTTCAGATTTTTAAATCTTCAAAATATTTAGTCTGCGCCTGCGTAGTTCGACAGCTGTTCAGAGGGATTAAAAATGCGTTGTCCTGTTCTTGTATGCATATTTTACAAACAAAAAGACATGTAGGACTTCATATGAATTGCTTTTATATCTTTTGGCAACATTTTGGCCAGTTTCAGGCAGAAACAAGACATCTTATCCTCAAATGTACAAGATGGCCGCAAATCCCCCTTAAACATTTTGTTTTTTCTCTTATAATATTTTAGATTATAGAGTAAAAGGGGAAAAACGCCAAACTGTTTTAATATTTTGAGTTTTTGGATAAAAACTAAATACGTGTTGCTGGTGGGTCTCTTCAATAAACCTCAAGCAAATCGCTTCTATCTTAGGATTTTATCATTCAAACTCATCCAAATAAAATAAAAGTCAGAAATTAAAAATCAAAATGTCATGTTTTAGCATAATAAACTGAGTGTCTATGATCAATATCTCAAGTGTTGTCAAAAACGGCGTTTCAACATTCCTCATGTATGCTCTTTTTAACAATAAGTAGTTTACTGGCCATTTAGTACTCTAGCTGTGTTCCATTTCATGAACACATTATGGAAACTATCTTATCAACCATTTTTCATGCACTATCCGTGTTCATGTGCAGATGGACGTTTTTGGGGGAAAGCCATGTCCAAACTGTTTCAACATTTGGAGTTTTCTGATGCAAATCTTCCTCTTCCAGATTCTTCATTTTAATAAGTACAAGTTAAATTCAGAATTCAACAATAAAAATGTCACGTTTTAAAACTTTAAAATACGTGCTAACGATCAATATGTTCTATCATTAGAAAGGCCAAAAACCGTTTTGTGTTCACCTTTTCCCACTGAGTTGTTCACAGGCCATTGACTACCCTAAAGGTGTTCCGGATCCATTCCATGAACACATCGTGTAAAATATCTCACACACTGCCTATTACCATATACAGTGCATGTGCTTATGTGCAAATTGGAGTTTGGACAAACAAAAGTATAATTCCATTCTGTTTGAACATTTTCAGTTAGCTGTTAAATTCTTTCAGATTCTTCTTTTCTAACAAGCAACGTTCCTTTGCATTATAAACGAATTTGATATGCCACTTTACATTCATTAATTATTGCGCATCACCTAAAACTGTTCTTTCGAAACATATACCACATTGCAATCAAATACTAAATACTTAGCAGGTCTCTTCAATAAATCTCAAGAAAGTTGTTTCTTTTAAAATTTAGCATTTTATAATTATAAAGTCAAGGAAACACGATAAAATTCAAAAAACAACAATAAAAAAATTCTTGTTTTAACCTATTAAATTGAGTGCTAATGACCAATATCTCATGATTTGTTACATTAATTGCATACTAAAATAGAATTCGCGCTCATTTTTTTTTTCAAAAAGTGTTAAACAGGCCATTGACTACCATAATTATGTTCTATTCTATAAACACATATTAGAAAATTTCCCTGTAACATCCATGTGCCAATGTAAAGACGAGAGTTTGGAGGGAATATATCTTAAACCAATCTATTCGAAGATTTTTATTTCAGATTTCCTCCGTTCCTCCGTTTAGAAAGGTGATATTGATGAACCTTCATCAATCATTATAAATCATCTAAATTTATATATTAAAATAAAACACATTGCAATCAAACCTTGATAGCTAGCCGTTCTCTTCAATTAACCTTAAGCAAACTGTTTCTATCAAATCTTATCATTATAAACTCATCGGGATAAAATAACATTCAGATATTAACTATAAAGATGTTCTGTTTAACTCTCTAAAATAAGTGTTAATGATAATTATCTTAAAGGAACTTGGTCCGATTTTATATCAAATTTTGTTTAAGCTTTTTAACGATGGTTATTGGTCAATTAAGCAATATTTCAATTAGAATTGAAGTACAAGATTATTTAACAAAACAAATCTTATAAAACGGGTATCGCGTTATTAATTTCTCCTCATTTTAAAATTTGACCTGATGTCGATGCGGGAATGACTGTATTACGACTTTGACATTCTTGATTCCTTCTCTATTGATTTAGTAGTTCGTGTTACTCTGCTGTAATTTCTATTTTGTTTTATAGATTTTTGAGATGGTTGCCGGTTTGTTATTGTCATTTTTTCATTTAAGTAAAGGTCCTAATGGTTTGGAATATCAAAAATAAACCTGTCAACATTTTGTTCACTTTTATTTGAGAAGTCTGCTTTGTAAATCAAAGTACTGAAAGTACTAAAAACCGCTAACCTAGCTTGGTTCTAAGAAAATTTACTGTGTGCAAGCGTAGGCGGAAATGAGCCTTATTGAAATTTTGGTTTATGTTTAATGAATATCAATTTAAAGTATCGAAGGCCAGATTTCTTTAAATATATGTTACTTTCTGAAGATAATGTGAATTAAAGCTGAACACGACTTGTATATGGATACTTGCCAGAAAAAAGATATGTTAAAATCACAAATTATACCTTTTGAACAGTAATTTATCACAGTTTTTGACATTTTCTTGCAAAGAATCGATTTTATTTTTCTATATTTTAGCTTCTGATCATGAATACGCATTATATTTTTTCATCATTGCGTAGCTTCCCGTGCTGATGTACGTAAGCCCCGCAAACCAATCGTATCTACTCGGCCATTTCCGTCACCCAGATAACTGGTTCCCTATACCTCTTACCAGTTTAAATGATGTTTATTTCTGCTCATAGAGGGCAGTTATTCCTTGCACCGGAAATAGAAGTCTAACGACAATAAAGCGCTGAGCTATGCTTAGCGCTTTAAAAATTGATGCAAAACATGCGATGGGCGAAACTAAACGATTCACTATCCTGCACATTCCAATCATGCATTTGGTTTGAATATATTGTAAACCTATAAAGAATTTATTAATTCTTATTCACTTTAAATATTTCTAACTTTGACATGAGACCGATTCTGCTGGTGTAAAAAGGCGAAAGTCTATTACTTTGTAAGATAATTAGACTGAATGGAATATCAATTAGTACTGTTAAAATAAAATGGACCATGCATGTTTAATATGTTTTGTCATATAATTGACACTAGAAATCAAATTTTGTGTTCATTTTTTTTACAATGAGTAGTTCACATGCAAATTGCCCCCTTTGATGTGTTCCATTTTATAAACACATCTTATAATATCTCATAAACTGCCTTTTTTCCTGCACTATTCATGTGCTCCAGTGTAGAAGGTAGTTTAAAAGAAAAATGTCGACGTCCAATCCGTTGAATCGTTTTTTAAGATTTTCTCTACAACTCATACGGGTTCTTCATTTCTAATAAGAACCACTCCAACGCTTAAGGAGAGGAATCAAGGCGACACTTTACATTCGTCAATCATTATACATCATCAAAATTTATTCCTCAAAATCATACAATGCATTGCGACTTAATACTATACAGATGACATGTTTTTTTCTTTTATCCTCAAACAAACTAGTTCCATCAAATCGTATTTTATCATTACAAACTCGTCCGAAAACGAAGAAATTTAGAAACCAACAATAAAAATGTTCTGTTTATAACCTATTATAATAAGTGTTAATGATTAAAACGTCAAGTGTCATATGAATGGCATTAGACATTCCCATTTTGTGTTCATATTTTTACAATAGGTGCTTCACAGGCTTCGATCAACCTATTTGTGTTTTATTCCATGAACATATCGTTGAAAATATATCATACATTTCCTATTTCCGTGTACTATATATGTTCACATATGCATATTAGAGTTAAGAGGAAAATGTGTAAGTCCTATATCACTTACATCATTATCAGTTTTCTCCATAACTCTCTCAGATTCTTCAATTTCTTACAAGCGCAATTGCTCTGCATTAGGAGAGTTATCATGATGACACTTTTCATTCATCTCTTAGTACACATCATCAAAACTTTATTTTTCCGAATCACATAACACATTGCTATCAAAACTATATGCATGGTAGTGTCTTCAATTAACCTAAGCAAACAGTTTGTATCAAACCTTACGATTTTATCATTGGAATCTCGTCCAAATATTACGAATGTAAGATATTAACAATAAAGATGTCTTGTCTTAGCCTATTAAATTGAATTTTAATTATCATTATCCCATGTTTTGTCATATAAATGGCATATAAAAATCACATTCGTGCTTTTTTTTCTAAATTAGTGGTTCAAAGGCAATTGACTACCCTAGATGTGTTCCATCTCACAAACAAATTTTGGAAAATATCTCACACACTGCTCATTTCCATACACTATTCGCGTGCCTATGAGCAGAAGGAGGTTTTTGTTTAAATCATTCAGATTCTTCATTTATAACTGATATAAGTCAAATGATCAAGATGATGTTTTACAATCAGCAACCATATTAACATATCACCCAAATTTATTTATCTGATTTATATACCAAATTGTAATCAAACTCTATAGCTGGCAAGTCTCTACAGTAAACCTCGAGACACCTATTCAACCTATCAAATATACTAGCGGAAAAAAGAAATTGTGCATTATTTAATATATGAAAAAACATTTAAAAATTACAATGAACACATTTTTTTTTGTAATACTGTTAATAAATGTATTCGTAACAACATCTCATAACACATTAATGTCAACGTCGAATAACGTCAATTTCAGCACACTCGAAAGTCACTGTTATTTGAAATTGAATTAACAAAATTAATAACGCGTGTGACCACCATTTGCGTTCACGCATGCTTGACAGCGACGTTGTTCCAGATGTTGGTTAAAGCCTGGCCTAAATCAGCCAATGTCTCTGACTGTTAAACGGCGTAAACGTCTTTCCATTTCATCCCAGACGTGCTCGATCGGCGACTAATCGGGGGAAACAGCTGGACAAGGCAAGACATCGACATTCTGTTGAACAAACAAGTCCCTGACCACACGTGCAACGTGGGGCCTTGCGTTGTCTTGCTACAGAGTGGTGTGATTTTGATGTTTCTGTATGAAGGGTGTCACATGAAGCTGAATAATTTCATCTCGATAGCGTACGCCGTTGAGATTTGTAGAGGGGTCCTTCCACGTGCTGACATTCCAACCCACACCATAACGCTACCTCCACCAAATTGTCGACATTGCACAACAAATGCGTCCTGGTAACGCTCCCCAACGCGACGATACATCCTACAGCGGCCGTCACTGCTATCCAAATGAAATCTGGATTCATCAGTGAACAGAATTTTGGCCCAGTCCTGTATTCTGAATCGCAGATGTCGTGTGTACCACGCTAGTCTCGCGATACGATGACGTTGAAGCAGTCCTGGCGCACCGCTGGACGTCTTGGTCTAATGTTTTGCTCGCGCAGACGATTACGCACAGTTCTTGGACTAATTAGTCGATTTCTCGGCCCTGAAATGCTACGGGCAGTCAAACTTGCTGTCTGGAAAACGATTTATCACATGCACCAGTCTAATGTGTTTGTCCTGTTGAAGTGACGTCACACGAGGTCGCCCAGGACGCGGTCGATCATGAGTGTTGCCAGATTGTTGAAAACGTCTCCATAATTACTATAGGGTGTTCCGATGAACTCCAAAGTGTCTTGCTACAGTATTTTGTGCCATTCCAGCTTTCAGCATCCCAATAGCACGATTACGTTGAGTCGTGGCATGACATAAGGTAGATTCTGTTGAAACTAAAGTGATGTCCTTAACAAAAGAAGTTTAAACAAATCCTTTGCAGTTCTTATTCCAAACAATATTGGCCCGTAAAACTCGTGCGTACAAATTCTTCAATAGACAACTGGTGCTCACTAACCATGAAAAAGTCCGTGCACCCGGATGGTTACCATCCAATATTGTCAAAACCTTTATTATTATCGATTGTTTGAAATTTATAAATACAAACAATAGATATCGAAAAATTGGAAGATGAAAGCCACACTTTGTGTTTATTTTTTCTTTCTTCAAAAAATGATTCAGAGGATTTGACTACCCTAGACGTATTTTATTATATGAACACATTTTGGAAAATATCTTACACATTGCCTATTACCATGCACCATCTATGTGCTCATGTGTAGATTGGAGTTTTAAGGGAAAATGTCCAACATGATGGAATATTTTCCGTTTGTTGTTCTGAATCCTCATTCCATTCCTACAGATTACAAATGTGGCCAGGATGACACTTTGCATTCATCTCCCATTATATATTATCAAAATTTATTCTTCCCAATCAATTACACATTGCTATCAAAGATTTACAGCTGGCAAGAGTCTTCAATAATCCGCAAGCAATATTTGCTATTAAACCTTTAGATATTATCATTAAAAACTAATCCAAATAAGATGAAACTGAGAAATCAACATTAAAAATGTCCTATTTTAACCTATCAAAATAAGTGTTAATGATCAGTTTTCTATATTTTGTCATTTAAATTATATCAGAAAAATCCTATTTTTGAATTCATTCGGTTTACAATAAGTAGTTTACTGGCCATCAGTCACCCTAAATATTGTTTAATTCAATGAATACATGTACATTATGGAAAATATTTCATTTACTGCCTATTTCCATGTACTATCTATGTGCTCATGTGCAGATTGGAGTTTTAAGAAAAAACTGTAAGTCTTGTCTGTTTGATTTATTTATCTTCAGTTCTCTCTACAACTCTTTCAGATTTTTCATTTTTAACAAGCACAATTCCAGCGCATTGGGAAAGTGACCAAGATGACACTTTACTTTCATCAATCATTACCAATCATAAAAATGTATTCCTCCTAATCATATATAAGACATTGCTATCAATACTACATAGCTGGAATGTTTCTTCATCAAACTTTAAGCAAACTGCTTGCGGGAAGTTTTAAATTTCATCATTACAAAATAATTAAAATTAGATGAAAGATGAAGTCAGAAATCAGCAAAAAAGATGCCATGTTTTAGTCATTCAAATTTGAGTGATAGTGATTAACACCTCATGTATTGTCAAATAAACGACATCGAAAAATACAATTATGTACGCACACAATTTTAACAATGAATGGTTCAAAGGCGATTGTCCATCCTAGATGTGTTCATGAACACATCTTTAAAAATTATCTCATATACTGCTTATTTCAATGCACTATCCGCGTGTGTTAATGCATGTACAGATGGAAGTTTGTTGGAAAACCCTGAGTTTAAACTGTTTGGAGATTTTCGATTTTATGATTAGATCTTTCAGATCCTTCATTTTTTACAAGTACCATTCCTCTGCATTTGAAAAATGATAAAGATGACATTTTACACCCAGCAGTCATTTATACACCATCAAATGTAATTCCTTTGAATCGTATTGCACCTTGAGATTACACTATATAGCTGGCAGGTCTCTTCTTTAAACTCTCAGGGGACTGTTTCTATTCTATCATGGGATTTTATCAATACAAACTCATCCGCATAAAGTTCAAAAATCAAAATGAATGATGTCACGTTTTCAAGAGGTTCGCTCCTCTCTTTTTGGGTAACTATTTTATGTCACCTCTAATCTAAAATTTTTGCATCATATAATGATTCTATTTGTATATTTATATACAACAATGCCAAAAAAAACCCATATTTGATAAACATTTTAAAAGAAAATTGTATATTTACAGAGTGTAGAAGGGGATTATATATTGTGGCGGAAGAAAATGAACAATTTTCCTAATTCAATAGTTTTAGAGTTCTGTTACTTCAGCCTCCTAATTTTCAGAGCAGACTAAACTTTTAAATAATTTGTGTCTTACGATACACTTATGTTGTTCTGAAAAACATTTCTGAACAATATTTTTATCGATACATTTTGGCATATTTCGCTTATATTTCATAGAAGTGAAGAAAAATTTAACTCGTATTTTTGCCTAAAATAAGCTTATTTCATGTAATATCTTTTTTATCTTTTTTAGATGTTACCCCTACTTTTACTTAATTTATAGACATTAGACATTAAATGCATGACTGTTTGTATGCAAAGTTTTCGAAAAATGTCATTACCTTTCTATTTTTTTTTATTTGCGTTATGATTTGATTACTCCAAAGTATTATAACAATCTTTACATTTGCTGCTGTACTTACATTTAAAGGCATCAGTAAAGCAAGGTGTTTTTTTAAACTCTGACTTGGATATTACTTTTATAGTCACTACATGTGTTCAACATCATAATGTATTGAAATCATAACTAAATATTAGTTCAAATTATAAATATTTGTTTGATTTCTTCAATGAATCAATTTTTGGCAAATTTTAGCAATAATTTCAGGATAGTTATCATTTCTGTTTTGGGCCCCATATTTCCGAAAGATGGCATGTGAAATAGGTCACAAATAAAATAAATGAACATGCTAGATCATCATGCTTATATCCAAGTGGTTTTCGGATAATTGACATTACTAGCTTTTGAGGTACTGACCTCCCTAACACTTTAAAATAAGTGTTAATGATCAATATCTCATGTTCTGTCACTAAAAAGGCATAAGAAAATCCCATGTTGTTTTCATTGTTTTTCCATTAAGGGGTTCAATGGCCATTGACTACCCTAAATGTGTTCATTAACATAAGCACATCTTGAAAAATATCTCTCACACTGCCTATTACCATGTACTATCCATTTGTTTATGTGCAGATTGGAGTTTTGAGGGAAAATGTCCGAGTCCAGCGTAATTTGAACATTTTCAGTTTGCAGCATGACGATTCAAATCTTTCTAACTTTTCATTTTTAACAAGCACCATTTCTTTACATTTCGAAAGCGATCAAAATGATACTTTACATTCAGCAACCATTACACATCATTAAAATTCATTCCTTCGAATCATAACACATTGCAATCAAAACTATATAGCTGGCATGCCTCTTCATTAAACATCAAGCAAACCGTTTCTATCAAATCAAAGGACTGTCTGATTACAAACAATAAAAATGTCCTGTTTGCACTTATCAAAATAAATGTTAATGATCATTATGTCATGTTTTGTCATATAAATGGCATAAGCAAATTCCATTTTGTGTTACAATAAGTGGTTTAGAGGCCACAGGCCACTCTAGATGTATTTTATTCTATGAACACATTATGGAAATATCTCATTATTGCCTATTTCCATGAACTGTATAGCTGTATATAGTATTCACGCATTATATCACACAGTTAAATGCGTATATCCCACACATAGATTTCATTGTATTGATGCATCATTTTGCATATGGTTGCTTGTAATATGAACCTGAACATTCTAGATTTGCTGTTACCTGTTCATTATCTGTTGTAGTCATGCTATTATTGTTTTTAATGCATATACCCCGTAAGGGCCTTTTATTGGTGAATAA